>NC_042964.1:39118715-39300411 GCF_901001165.1 Salmo trutta
AAATCCACTTCAATCAGTGTAGATGAAGGGGAGGAGACAGGTTAAAGAAGGATTTTCAAGCCTTGAGACAATTCAGACATGGATTGTGTATGTGTGACATTCAGAATGGGCAAGATAAAAAAATGTAAGTGCCTTTGAACGGGGTATGGTAGTAGGTGCCAGGCACACCGGTTTCTGTCAACAACTGCAGGACTGCTCGGTTTTTCACGTGCAACAGTGTCCCGTGTGCATCAAGAATGGTCCACCACCCAAAGGACATCCAGCCAACTTGACACAACTGTGGGAAGCATTGGAGTCAACATGGGCCAGCTTCCCTGTGGAACGCTTTCGACACCTTGTAGAGTCCATGCCCCGAAGAAACAAGGCAAACAGTATTATACAGGCTAGATTAAGCTAGGTTGTAACCTCCTCCAGAGAGTCCATTCCCCGACGAATTGAGTCTGTTCTGAGGGCAACTCAATATTAGGAAGGTGTTCCTAATGTTCGCTACAGTATACTCAGTGTATATAGACACAGAGAAATACAAAACCATTGTAAACAACAGATAGGGAGATAATTATTGCAGAGGGGTGAAGGAGAAAATAGCCTATCCATCATTGTGATAGTATCACCAACAGCAGCAGAGACTGCAGTATGAGTGATACACTGAGGATGACAACCACCCGTGAGAATACAACTCTATTATCGCAGTGCTATTGGATACACAGCCATTTCTGCATCTGGAAAAATACAGAAAAAAAACACAGTAGCCTAACAAGCAAACGCAGCAAGGTCTCTTCAACCAACTTGGCTCAAAACACCTTAGACACACCATTCACTCCTCGCCCCCACAATATATATTATAGTATATATTATACACTGCTCAAAAAAATAAAGGGAACACTTAAACAACACAATGTAACTCCAAGTCAATCACACTTCTGTGAAATCAAACTGTCCACTTAGGAAGCAACACTGATTGACAATACATTTCACATGCTGTTGTGCAAATGGAATAGACAACAGGTGGAAATTATAGGCAATTAGCAAGACACCCCCAATAAAGGAGTGGTTCTGCAGGTGGTGACCACAGACCACTTCTCAGTTCTTCCTGGCTGATGTTTTGGTCACTTTTGAATGCTGGCAGTGCTTTTACTCTAGTGGTAGCATGAGACGGAGTCTACAACCCACACAAGTGGCTCAGGTAGTGCAGCTCATCCAGGATGGCACATCAATGCGAGCTGTGGCAAGAAGGTTTGCTGTGTCTGTCAGCGTAGTGTCCAGAGCATGGAGGCACTACCAGGAGACAGGCCAGTACATCAGGAGACGTGGAGGAGGCAGTAGGAGGGCAACAACCCAGCAGCAGGACCACTACCTCCGCCTTTGTGCAAGGAGGAGCAGGAGGAGCACTGCCAGAGCCCTGCAAAATGACCTCCAGCAGGCCACAAATGTGCATGTGTCTGCTCAAATGGTCAGAAACAGACTCCATGAGGGTGGTATGAGGGCCCGACGTCCACAGGTGGGGGTTGTGCTTACAGCCCAACACCGTGCAGAACATTTAGCTTTGGCCAGAGAACACCAAGATTGGCAAATTCGCCACTGGCGCCCTGTGCTCTTCACAGATGAAAGCAGGTTCACACTGAGCACATGTGACAGACGTGACAGAGTCTGGAGACGCCGTGGAGAACGTTCTGCTGCCTGCAACATCCTCCAGCATGACCGGTTTGGCAGTGGGTCAGTCATGGTGTGGGGTGGCATTTCTTTGGGGGGGCCGCACAGCCCTCCATGTGCTCGCCAGAGGTAGCCTGACTGCCATTAGGTACCGAGATGAGATCCTCAGACCCCTTGTGAGACCATATGCTGGCGCGGTTGGCCCTGGGTTCCTCCTAATGCAAGACAATGCTAGACCTCATGTGGCTGGAGTGTGTCAGCAGTTCCTGCAAGAGGAAGGCATTGATGCTATGGACTGGCCCGCCCGTTCCCCAGACCTGAATCCAATTGAGCACATCTGGGACATCATGTCTCGCTCCATCCACCAACGCCACGTTGCACCACAGACTGTCCAGGAGTTGGCGGATGCTTTAGTCCAGGTCTGGGAGGAGATCCCTCAGGAGACCATCCGTCACCTCATCAGGAGCATGCCCAGGCGTTGTAGGGAGGTCATACAGGCACGTGGAGGCCACACACACTACTGAGCCTCATTTTGACTTGTTTTAAGGACATTACATGGTTTTCCACTTTAATTTTGAGTGTGACTCAAAATCCAGACCTCCATGGGTTGATAAATTGGATTTTCATTGATTATTTTTGTGTGATTTTGTTGTCAGCACATTCAACTATGTAAAGAAAAAAGTATTTAATAAGATTATTTCATTCATTCAGATCTAGGATGTGTTATTTTAGTGTTCCCTTTATTTTTTTGAGCAGTGTACTTCACCATTTGTTTTGTGGTTACAGTACGTTGCAGCAATATAAGCAGAGCTTATTGTACTTAAAGGGAGAACACAGTGCTCTGAAAAAGAGTTAAAAGAAGTGAAATGTGTAATACTAACTATGCAATCGACCGTTACGCTAAATAAAGCCATCCTCCAGAAGGGGACTACCGCCACGGTAACGGAATATAGGTTTCCACGGCGCTCGTCCATCATGCAGCGGGCGTTGTCATACAGACTTAATAAATAAATAAAGACAGAGTAGCGGAGACCCAGGCTTAGTGACACACACATACACACACATTTATACACACACCATTTGGAGGGAAAGGGAGGACAAGGCTAAAAACAGTCAGGGTCACGGCCTTTCAAATGTCTCTCTGAGTCAGGCCTAAAACAGCGGGGTCTATATTTACAGAGAGAGACAGAGAGAAACAGAGAGAGAGAGAGAGAGAGAGAGAGAGACAGAGAGAGACAGAGAGAGACAGAGAGAGACAGAGAGAGAGAGAGACAGAGAGAGACAGAGAGAGAGAGACAGAGAGAGAGAGAGAGAGAGAGAGAGACAGAGAGAGACAGAGAGAGACAAAGAGAGAGAGAGACAGAGAGAGAGAGAGAGAGAGAGAGAGAGAGAGAGAGAGAGAGAGAGAGAGAGAGAGAGAGAGAGAGAGAGAGAGAGAGAGATGGTTCCTACCTGTGTGGGGTTGTAGAGTTCCTGCAGCGCGTTGCGGGAACCTTTCCTACAGCACACGTCCGCCGCAAACTGGTTCCTCCGCATGACTGTTAGAAAGAACAGAGAGAGGACCGTTAGCAATAACCAATCACACTGGAACAACAGCAACAACAACCAATCACATTGTTACAACTTAAACAACAACCAATAAGAGAGTGGGCCTAATAATGTTAACTACAACAGCATTCACATAGAATAAATGACCATAAAGCTATATTCTGTAGGGCCAAAGGGAACTACCACAGCTAAACTACAAAGACTGGTCCCTATACACACAACCAACAGCCCACACAAAAAAAAAGCAGCCAGACAATACCTCTCAAATTACTGGATGAAAGAGCCCACTAGATAACTACATGAGATTGAACAGAAGAGTGGGTGTGGGTGAACAACAATACATTTGAGAGCCTTACTTTTCTCTGTTCTATGTTTCATCATCCTCACTGATCTAAAAGGAGTGGATATGTAATGCCATATGACTGTAGGACAAAGACATTACTGTACGAAATCAGGACAAAGACGATCAACAACGTCTGCAGATTGAGAGAGGGGATGTGGGGGGGGGGGGGGGGGGGTAAGCCAACTGTAGACACACCCACTTTCTGTATCTTTGTATCTAACCCAGTGCATCGTTTCCTGTTTGTGCTGCGTGTTGTGGACAAATCATAGCCTTTTCTGTCACCTGGGGAATGGATGAGAGCTGAGTGCTTGTTAGTGTAACGAACTACCGCAGACAGTCCATTATACCTTACCTTCAGTAGGAGAGGGGGAAGAGATGCCCCTATACACACACACACCTCAGTGTGATGGGTGACCTGTCACCTGGCTGTGAAAGCAGCTTCATTATAATTCGGTTAATTCCTGCTCCCTACGGTGTGCATCATATAAACAGGCAATTACTGCTCTTTCAGCAGAATACACACACACACACACAAACACTGATTGCTCTCACTCAATCATTCTCATTTATCCTCTACTGCATCTATGGGCTGTCGACCTAATATGTACAGACAGTAAGATGATGAGACAGACAGACATAGAGAGACAGAGAGAGAGAGAGAGATATATAGATAGATAGATAGATAGATAGGATAGATAGTGAGAGAGAGAGTGAGCGACAGAGAGAGAGCGAGTGACAGAGAGAGAGAGAGAGAGAGGGAGAGAGAGATATAGATAGAGAGAGAGAGAGAGACAGAGAGAGAAAGAGAGCAAAGCTACTCTCCCTGAGCCTTTAAATCTCCAAACAGTTCATCCTATTTCCCACACACACAAGTAGCTTACAAACCAGCACACATACCTGATCTACAGATTTTGCTTCAGTACCTCCAGGTCCACACACATACACCGCTCTATTTAATCTACTAGTAATCCTGTCTAAGTCTGGTGTGTGTTAATACACTGATCACCTTCCCCTTCCACACACACACACACACACACACACACACACACACACACACACACACACACACACACACACACAGGCTTCTTGATATACAGCAAAGCCATCAGGATTACAATGTACGGAGTACAGTTGAGTGTACCCACTACGTGGACCAGCAGGCCCACCTGCCAGCACACCTGTGTCACAGCCCAGGGAGATGTATCCATGGCAAACCCCTCATCTCACCTACACCCTTCTGATTGGCTACAATCATCAAATGCCCTCTCAGCTGAGGACATGCTCATTTCCTTTGTGCTGAACGCTTAGACACACACACACACACACGACCCTGATCTGACCTTCCTCATCTACTGTATCTGCTTTATTATGATGGACTTTGCCAAGCAGAAATAAACAGGTATGGATGATAATATGGGCTATGTTCAGCTGGATTGTTGGTAAAAGGATCAGAGATTTAGCTGTTTGAGCTGTTTCTGAGAGTTCAGAAGGGTCAAAAGACACAATCCTCACTCACTCTCTCTCTCCCACCACTCTCTCTCTCCCCCCACTCATTCTCTCCCCCCACTCTCTCCTACACTCTCAATTCAATTCAATTTAAGGGCTTTACTGGCATGGGAAACATATGTTAACATAACCAAAGCAAGTGAAATAGACAATAAACAAAAGTGAAATAAACAATAAAAATGAACACTAAACATTACACTCACAGAAGTTCCAAAAGAATAAAGACATTACAAATGTCATATATATACAGTGTTGTAATGATGTGCAAATAGTTAAAGTACAAAAGGGAAAGTAAATAAACTGGTCACAAATCTTGCTACTGTGATGGCACACTGTGGTATTTCACCCAATAGATATGGGAGTTTATCAAAATTGGTTTGTTTTCTCTCTCTCTTTCACCACATCACCCCACCGCCACTGACTTTCTGTATCAGTCTCTCTCATTCCCTCTTGCTCTCCCCAATACCCCCTTTCCCTCCCTCCCTCCCTCCCTCCCTCCCTCCCTCCCTCTCCGCTTGTTAATGCACAGAGTGGTAAGGGTGCCTATTTAAATACCACTGTGGCCAGGCCGTCTCCAGCCTGTACCCAGAGTTTGTGAGAGCGTCTGTGTGTTCCACAAACATCCAAACACACACACTCCGAGCGTAACACACACCACCCTTCATCTTCCATCAGCACCACCTCTCATACAGCAGGAGACCTAACATCCGTCCTCCTCTTAGGGTGTGAGTTTTCGGGGTTTAGACCTGAGCCAACTCCCCGTGCTTACTGTGGGAGCGCATGACCAGTCAGGCACCGTGTTATGCGGTATGTACAGTGCGCATTCATAGCCCGGTGCGCACCGTGCCTGCTCCCCACATTTGCTGGGCTAAAGTGAGCATTCAGCCAGGACGGGTTATGCCGGCTCAGCGCTCCTGGTCTACAGTACGCCTCCTCAGTCCAGGATATCCTGCGCCAGCTCTACGCACTGTGTCGCCAGTGCTCATTTATAGCCCAGTTCGTCCTGTGCCAGCGCCTCGCACTTGCCGGGCTAAAGTTAGTGTTCAGCCAGGACGGGCTGTGCCAGCTCTATGCTCAAGACCTCCAGTGCGCCTCCACGGTCCAGTATATCCTGCACCGGTTCTATGCACCAGGTCTCCAGTGCGCCTCCACAGCCCAGTACGTCCTGTGCCTCCTCCTCGCACTCTCCCTGAAGTGCGCCTCCCCAGTCCAGTACGTCCTGTGCCTGCTCCTCGCACTCACCCTGAAGTGCGTGTCAACAGTCTGGTGCCACCTGTCCCAGCTCCACGCACTAGGCCTCCAGTGCGCCTGCCCAGTCCGGTGCGTCCTGTGCCTGCTCTCCGCACTCGCCCTGAGGTGCGTGTTACCAGTCTGGCGCCACCTGTGCCGGCCCCACGCATCAGGCCTCCAGTGCGCCTTCCCGTTCAAGAGCTTCCGGCGACAGTTCCCAGTCTAGAGCTTCCGGCGATAGTTCCCAGTCCAGAGCTTCCGGCGACAGTTCCCAGTCCAGAGCTTCCGGCGACGTTTCACAGTCCGGAACCTCCTGAGACGGTCCACAGTCCGGAACCTCCTGAGACGGTCCACAGTCCGGAACCTCCTGAGACGGTCCACAGTCCGAAACCTCCTGAGACGGCCCACAGTCCGGAGCCTCCTGAGACGGTCCACAGTCCGAAACCTCCTGAGACGGCCCACAGTCCGGAGCCTCCTGAGACGGCCCACAGTCCGGAGCCTCCTGAGACGGCCCACAGTCCGGAGCCTCCTGAGACGGCCCACAGTCCGGAGCCTCCAGCGACGGTCCCCAGTCCGGAGCCTCCAGCGACGGTCCCCAGTCCGGAGCCTCCAGCGACGGTCCCCAGTCCGGAGCCTCCAGCGACGGTCCGCAGTCCGGAATCTCCAGCGACGGTCGGCAGTCTAGAACCGCCACCGATGCTGGCGGATTCGCAGGATGAGATGGTTCTTTGTCCTGTACCAGAGCCACCTCCTATGCTGGCGGATCTGCGGGATGAGAAGGTTCTTCGTCCTGCACCAGAGCCGCCACCAACACTAGACACCCCCCCTAACCCTCCCTTTTGGTTTCAGGTTTTGTGGCCGGAGTCCGCACCTTTGGGGGGGGTACTGTCACGTCCTGACCATAGAGAGCTCTTATTTTCTATGGTAGAGTAGGTCAGGGCGTGACTGGGGGGGGGGGGTTATCTAGTTTATTTAGTTCTATGTTGTTTTGGTTCTAGTTTCTTTTTTCTATGTTTGGATTTTTGTATGATCCCCAATTAGAGGCAGCTGGTCATCATTGTCTCTAATTGGGGATCATATTTAAGTAGTTGTTTTTCCCACCTGTGTTTGTGGGAGATTATTTTGAGTTAGTGCATGTTGCACCTCTTTCGTCACGCTTTGTGTTTTGTTTGTAGTTTATTGTTTGTTTTGCAAAGTTGCACATTAAAATAAAAGATGTGGAACGATACCCACGCTGCGCTTTGGTCTCCTTCCTACGACGAATGTGACAAGAGCCAGCCTCCCTCCCTCCCAAATCCCACCCATAACAGCTTCTGACATGCAAAGGATTCTAGGAAGTCAAGCATCACAAACCAAGTAGAAACTACAGCAACACACAACAGTGAGCCCAGAATAACAAGATACTAAATCAGATCCAAAGTTGGCATACATATGTCATGTAAGACCATCATTGAAGGAGTGGCTGGAGTGTATATTGGGAAGCACTATATTCACTGTGAGTTTGATTACATACAGCCTCACTATAAATAGTAGTCAGTTCTGCACAAGCTCAGCAGGTCTGTAATCACACAACATCTGCAGCCATCTATCAGCAAGGGATTATGGGATACTGGAGGATTTAATCTGCTGCTAATCTTACCTACACACAGAGAGCATCAATTCACTTGCCACTGTCACGCACGCACACACACACACACGGTCAGTAACACACAAAAACACACACAGTCACTAACGTGCATGAGCACACACTGATGTGTACATGCGCACGCACACACGCACACACACACACACACACACACACACACAGATCCCTCTGTCGGTTTGATTATGTCTAGCGGGAGATAGACCTCCCGCAGACTTTTCATATCTCCCATGAGTGTCTTGTCTGTCCGTGTATATTTAGAAGTGTGTGTTGTATCTCTGATGCTCAGAGCTGAAGTACTGAAGATGAGTTAGGACTCAGCAGAATTAGAGCAGGAGCACAGAAGACAGATGTTTAGGCACGCTAGCGCAACTTTATTAAACAAAAGCCTGATAAGCGCCTGTCAAATGTGTGTCGGATGGTAATGCGTGTGTGTTGGTGCATATGTGGGGGACGCAAGTCTGTTAATAATTGGATTTATATAGCGTGTGTATGCATGTGTGCGTGTGTGTGAGCGTCCACAGGGAAAGGCTAGCTGAACACAATCAGAACAGTTGATATGATAGGCTGCTCGTTTCTCCTCTTTATTCATTTAGCTGTGGGCCTTTAATCCTTTATTGAGAATTACTAACATGAACATAAAACACACCCTCATTGTGGCATGGGAACAACCATCAGTTTTGCACCTCACAGTACATATAAGACCATGCTATTATGTTTCTTTAAACTACACTAAACAAAAATATAAACGCAACATGTAAAGTGTCAGTTCCATGTTTCATGGGCTGAAATAAAAGATCTTGGAAATGTTCCATATGCTCAAATAGCTTATTTCTCTCAAACGTTACATCCCTGTTAGTGAGCATTTCTCCTTTGCCAAGATAATCCATCCACCTGACATGTGTGGCATATCAAGACGCTGATTAAACAGCATGATCATTACACAGGTGCACCTTGTATTGGGGACAATAAAAGGCCACTCTAAAATGTGCAGTTTTGTCACACAACAATGCCACAGATGCCTCAAGTTTTGAGGGAGAGTGCAATTGGCATGCTGACTGCAGAAATGTCCACCAGAACTGTTGCCAGAGAACTTAATGTTAATTTCTCTACCATAAGCCACCTCCAACGTCGTCTTAGAGAATTTGGCAGTACATCCAACCGGCATGTAAACACAACAGCCCAGGACCTCCACATTCGGCTTCTTCACCTGCGGGATCATCTGACAGCAGCCACCCGGACAGCTGATGAAACTGTGGGTTTGCACAATTTCTGCACAAACTGTCAGAAACCCAGCTCCGGGAAGCTCATCTGCGTGCTCATCGTCCTCACCAGGGACTTGACCTGTCTGCAGTTCGGTGTCGGAACTGACTTCTATGGGCAAAAGCTCACCTTCGATGGCCACTGGCACATGGGAGAAGTGTGCTCTTCATGGATGAATCCTGGTTTCAACTGTACCAGGCAGATACAGACAGCGAGTATGGTGTTGTTTGGGCTAGTGGTTTGCTGATGTCAACATTGTGAACAGAGTGCCCCGTGGTGGTGGTGGAGTTATGGTATGGGCAGGCATAAGCTATGGCCAACGAACTCAATTGCATTATATTGATGGCAATTTGAATGCACAGGGATACAGTGACGAGATCCTGAGGCCCATTGTTGTGCCATTCATCTGCCTCCATCACCTCATGTTTCAGCATGATAATGCACGGCCCCATGTCGCAAGGATCTGTGCACAATTCCTGGAAGCTGAAAATGTCCCAGTTCTTCCATGGCCTGCATTCTCAGACATGTCACCTATTGAGCATGTTTGGGATGCTCTGGATCAACATGTACGACAGCGTATTCCATTTCCCGCCAATATCCAGCAACTTTGCACAGCCATTGAAGATTAGTAAGACAACATTCCACAGGCCACAATCAACAGCCTGATCAACTCTATGGGAAGGAGATGTGTCGCTCTGCATGAGGCAAATCGCGGTCACACCAGTAACTGACTGTTTTTCTGATCCACGCCCCTACCTTTTTTAAAAAGGTATCAGTGACCAAAAGATGCATATCAGTATTCCCAGTCATGTGAAATCCATAGATTAGGGCCGAATTAATGTATTTCAATTGAATGATTTCCTTATATGATCTGTAACTCAGTCAAATCTTTGAAAATGTTGCATGTTGCATTTATACATTTTTTCAGTGTATATAAGTCTCCCAACATACACAACAACCTATTGTGGACATAAAATAGTGGTGCTACAGCTTCATGATATAATGCAATAATCAGAACACTAACTGGACAGATGAGTGGTTTAGTTTGTCTGTAGTTGATTAGAGTTCTATCGCTGTGTGTGGTCTATTCATCGCGTTAGCTTTGAGTACAGGTCCTTGAGTAGGTCGAAGGGTCATTTAGACTGCTGTGTGATCATGCAGGTCTCTCAGAATGAAGCAATATGGTCGAGCGAAGAGGCAAGTCCTCGCCAACGTGAGTTGCTTCCCAGCAGGTAGATGTATCATACGTCCCCGGTAGTAGCTAAAGTAACCAATTTGTTCCAAATTGTTTCTAGCCACGTCTATGATGGGACCCCTATTCTAAGGCCCCTGAGCAATGGCTGCCCTCTCACTGCCTGACTCAATATTCCCAACATTGAATAGGAATAGAATTTCCCTCCGGGAAACTGGAAATGGGGAACATGACCACAGTGCAGAAACTCTTAGCTATGGAGAAGTGTGTTCGGTTCTTTATGATTTTTAAGTGAAGAAACAAATAACATAGACACACACACACACACACACACACACACACACACACACGAGAGAAACAGGATGGATGAATAAACAGAGGAGCGTGCTGTAAACCCATATTTGGCCACAGACTGAGAGACAGCGGTCAGTCACACAGTCGGAGGTCAGATATGGTCAGATGCATGGTCAGATATGGTCAGAGGCGGTCAAGCGTGGTTAGACAGTCACACAGAGAGATGGACAAACTACCGCAGACAGAAATGAATCACAAGCCACAAGCCCAGAGGAGGTGAACATACGGGAGCAGTGGGAGATCCATAGTAATGGTAAAAAGAGAGAGATGGAGTGAGAAAGGGAGCAGTGAGGAAGGGAGGGAAGGAAGGAGGGGGAAGATATGGACACAGACAGCAGGAGGGAGGAACCCACTGAACCTCCCTGGGATTGTCACCCCTCCTGTACTGCCCTGTCGTTAACCCGTCCAGTCATGAAAGTGAATGAGTGAACAGAGGGTAGACTAATCAGATATAGAGAGATAGAGAGATAGCTAACATCAAGGCGGTGACCCGATCCTGTAGGTTCATGCTCTACAACATTCACAGAGTACGACCCTGCCTTACACAGGAAGCGGCGCAGGTCCTAATCCAGGCACTTCTCATCTCCCGTCTGGATTACTGCAACTCGCTGTTGGCGGGGCTCCCTGCCTGTGCCATTAAACCCCTACAACTCATCCAGAACGCCGCAGTCCGTCTGGTGTTCAACCTTCCCAAGTTCTCTCACGTCACCCCGCTCCTCCGCACACTCCACTGGCTTCCAGTTGAAGCTCGCATCTGCTACAAGACCATGGTGCTTGCCTACGGAGCTGTGAGGGGAATGGCACCTCCGTACCTTCAGGCTCTGATCAGTCCCTACACCCAAAGAAGGGTACTGCGTTCATCCACCTATGGCCTGCTCGCCTCCTTACCTCTGCGGAAGCACAGTTCCTGCTCAGCCCAGTCAAAACTGTTCGCTGCTCTGGCACCACAATGGTGGAACAAGCTCCCTCACAACGCCAGGACAGTGGAGTCAATCACCACCTTCCGTAGACACCTGAAACCCCACCTCTTTAAGGAATACCTGGGATAGGATTAAGTAATCCTTCTAACCCCCCCCCCCCAAAAAAAGATATAGATGTACTATTGTAAAGTGGTTGTTCCACTGGATATCATAAGGTGAATGCACCAATTTGTAAGTCGCTCTGGATAAGAGCGTCTGCTAAATGACGTAAATGTAAATGTAAATGTAGGTGCAGATGAAGAGACAGACAGTTAGACAAGGATATCAACCATAAATAATTTGCATGGTGATGCATAGCAGCCACTGCACCAAAGCGCTCACCACACATTAGCCTTCTTAGCATACTTTCCTTCCTCCCTCCATCCTCTTCTGGACCCCCAACATCACCCTCCCGTGCCCGGCAGTGGTCAACAGGATGGGTGTCTCAAAAAACACCTCATTCTGCAATCAGGGTGGAAGGGCTGTGTTCAAAACACCACAGGGAAGAACCACACGCTTCATCACACATGCAGTCACTCTGTGTGTGTGTTAGTCCTGAACGTTTCCTCCTGTAATACTGTGGTGGAAGCTTAGAGGATGGGGTAAGAGGTCACACTAGGGATGACCCCCTTTAGTCGACTGGTCGATTGTCTGGTCAATAGGCTGTTGGTTATAAGTTCATTTATTTGTCAGCCAGTTGCAAAAAACATTTTTTTTTATGGCACATCTTGATTGACGCCTGTCTCAGTGGACTAATCCATGGCTGAGGCCACGGGGATGGCTCACCAGTAGTACATTTCCCGTTAATTCCCCTCATTTCTAATTTACAATGTTTGTTTGGTTACCATAATTTCTGTTAATGCGTTCAATATATTATTACCATTACAGTATTTTACCGTTCTCATTGTCAGAGTGGACACGTTGTTTGCAAAGCGCACAACCTAGGCTACACTTGAGAGAAACAAATGTTGGTTTATTTCATTCCATTTATGAGTTTTGTCAATTTAGTCATTGTGTTTTGTAAGGACGCGCACCTGATTACTCATAGAAGTAGGCCTAGGCTACCTGACCTGCACCCAAATGTAGGCTTATACAATGTCCCCATAGTATTTCAGATTGTCTTAACTCACCACCACTAATTAGCTGTGGAGCTTCTCAAAGCAATTTTTTCTTCACCTCCAAACAGCAAGTAAACAAAGTCTGTTTTTACATCCATTGAGAATGACAATAGTTCCTCAAGGTAGCCTATTTGAAAAATCTTTCCAGCTCTCTCCCTTTCCATAACCACACCACCTGAAAGGGGGAAGAAAATGCCATCCTCTGATCCAGTGGAAACATCATAAAAATAGTCCTACATGATTACTTCTTATCCCTACTGCTGTGTCTGTTCCGAGCTCACTGGCATGGGAAACTCTGAGGGTCCAGAACATTTTATACAACGTGGCAAGTTTGTTAGCACAAGCTTTGGGCTGGACCAAGTTGATAGTTGATACAATGTTTCAAGTTCCTTGCAGACAGGCCATGCATAGCCAATGTGATTTATTTTTATCAGGATATTTTCTAACTGCAGGCTGCAATGTTTTCATTTGTTGGCTTTATGTTTGTAGGGTATTTTTACATAGTTGCCAATGGCAATAGAAGATACTTTTAGATTTTAATAATTTTAATTTAGATATCATTTTTATTCATCACATGACAATGATTTTGAGATGGGAAGACTTATAAAATAAATGAAACTATTCCACAAAAATGTGCATACGAAAATTATAACTGGCACGCAGATCGGTAGAAACGGTAAGATAAATTGTCACACCCATACAGTCAACTGATTTATAAAAGGTATTATGTTTTCCAAGTCAATGTCTCAGATCTGACTCTGTTAGCCAGCTAGAGAGAGGATTACAACATATTTTTAAATAACAATAAGCAGCATTACACACACACACACACACACACATACACACACACACACACACACACCATGTCCTCCTTTACAGTTCAGTTGAATAGGATAGCAGCTGGGTAAGACAGTGAGTATCTGTGGCCAGTGTCTTTGTACACGCAACTGTTGATTTTAACATGTAAATCTTGGTGGGGCAAACTTAACTAATTGTTTTAGATGCATACCAGTAAAGCCACTACACAACATTGTATTATTTTAGTAGGCCTATGTCAGGGACGTCACTAGAGATTCGTGGATAGGGGGGCTAAGCCTCTTTTAGGAGGGTCTGGGCATACTCCCCCAGGATTTGTTTTAAAGCCCCCAAAACGTCTTTTCATCACGTATTTTTAGAGTAACAACGGGTGTAAAATCGATCAAAATAAGGTTATTTTTGGTCAAGGTTGACTTACTTAAATTCTATCCAAATAAAGAAATTAAAGTCCACTCTTTCCCCATCCATCCAACACCAACAAAAGGCACAAAAATGCCTGTACAATCTAGCCAAAATACTTTTGGATGTTATTTTGAGAGAGAGAGAGAGAGAGAGAGAGAGAGAGAGAGAGAGAGAGAAATGTGAAGACATGCAGGTCATATTATACCATTAGAAAAAAATCTTTATTTAAATTTGTTGCTCAAAATTAACCCAATAATTCAGACACATGGAACATCTTAAACAGTATTATCCACAATGGGGCAAAACTAAATTCAACTAATTAGCTAAATACGATTTTAAAAACTCAAAAATAATTTGTAATCAAATCTGATAAAAAACTAAGATCCCAAACAAATATTATAACCTATATTACAGAACTGCTCCTCCTGCTTCTCTCTTTTGATGCTTATTTTGTGGGTGGACGCATCAACCTCTTATTTTTAAAGGTGGCAAAGCGGTCAATAGCACTATTGTGGCTTAGTGGCCCAATCACTTCACCCTCAATGGACATTGGCCAGTAGCATACCACCCTGCATCCCACTGCTGGCTTGCTTCTGAAGCTAAGCAGGGTTGGTCCTGGTCAGTCCCTGGATGGGAGATCAGATGCTGCTGGAAGTGGTGTTGAAGGGCCAGTAGGAGGCACTCTTTCCTCTGGTTCTAAAAAATATCCCAATGCCCCAGGGCAGTGATTGGGGACACTGCCCTGTGTAGGGTGCTGTCTTTTGGATGGGATGTTAAATAGGTGTCCTGACTCTCTGAGGTCATGAAAGATCCCATTGCACTTATCGTAAGAGTAGGGGTGTTAACCCCGGTGTCCTGGCTAAATTCCCAATCTGGCCCTCATACCATCACGGCCACCTAATCATCCCCAACTTACAATTGGCTCATTCATCCCCCTCCTCTCCCCTGAAACTATTCCCCAGGTTGTTGCTGTAAATGAGAATGTGTTCTCAGTCAACTTACCTGGTTAAATAAATGGTTGCAAGCCTTTTCTGACCCATTGTCTTACGCAACCAGGAGTACACTAAAGGACCTTTCACAGGAGCAGCTGCTAACAGGAATTGTGAGGGCAACCTGAATGATTTCAGAGAAGGAAACATCATCATCCAGGAGGTTATGCACAGCAAGCATATCTTTGGGAGGACATCCAGCTTCTCTTTTCTGGGCAAGAAAGTTTCTGGCCACCAACATCTCTTCTGTTTTAACATTAATACCGTAGTGCTTGGCAAACTCAGTTAAGCATGATGTACGTTTTTTTGAGTTCGGGTTGCATGCCTGTATGCCTTTGAGCAGACCTGCATCTACAGTCGAGAATCGCTGGTCAAGCTCACAAATCATCCTGTCAAAGCAGTGGAGCAACAACTCTGTTTTCATTGTTTGGGAACATGACAATTCTGTGCCAAAACCCAAGGAGGTCTCCACCACAAAATCTCCCATTGTCCTTTTGCGCTTTCTTGCTGCGTCTGCCTCTAGAATATTGTGAATTTCACAGAATGCTTTGGTTCTGTCATATATTTCTGTGGCAAATGCATCTGTGCATTTTCCTATCAGTGTGTCACATACAGCTTGTTTGCCGAAACAAGCTTCTGCCAGGTCTACAGTCTTTTTCTGGAGGAACTTGTGTAGTCCCTCAGTTATAGAAAGAAGGGACTGAAACATCAGTAGCAAATACACAGTGGCAGAGAGACAATCAACAATAGCAGTTAAAGTGTCCATGACTGCATTTATGGAGTGCAGCTGGCATGCCCAGCGAGTGTTTGAGAGCTGTACAAGTTCAGCTGATGCTATTCCAGGTTTGAACTGAGCTTCTTTGAACTTGTATGTGGTTAACTAGGGATGTACTGAAAAACTAATACACACTCTCCAAGAAACTGAAAAACTCAGCAGCCTCCGGAAGAGACCTGCAAGTATGACACAACACCAAATTAAGCTCATAAGCAAAGCAATGTACATAAATTGCCTCCGGATGCAGTACTCTGAAATGTGCTTCCACACCTCCTTTAGAACCACTCATGACAGCTGCACCATCATAGGTCTGTGCAACGCACTTTAGGCCTGATATCCCTCTCATTTGGAGCTGCTGTTGCAACTCATTTGCTATCGATTGGGCATCAAATGACTTGATTTCTGCTAGTGCTAGTAAATGCTCCTTAACTGTCCCCTCTGTCACATACCTAACACACAGAGCCAACTGTTCAGACTGCCCATCCCTGGCCTCATCCGCCATAATGGCATACATTCCAGACTTTGACATCTCAGAGACCATGGTGTCCATAATCTCTTGAGCACAGCATTCGATCATGTAATTCTGAGATTCTGGCGAGACATACGTCGCATTTGATGGAGTATTGTACCTTTGCAGGGAAGGGTCAAACTCCTTCAAAAGCTCCATACATTCAAGAAAGTTCCCTCTATTTGTGCTTTCACTAGATTCATCATTGGCATAGAAAGAGAGTCCCTATCTTCCTAACATTCAGGTGACCGCAACAATTCTCCATAGATACTCCCTTCTCTCTGCAATATCACTAGCATGGGCAGATGTTCAAATTTGAGCAATGCTCCCATGATTGCTAGTTGCTTGGTAGCATTGTCATGCCCCAACACTGCCTCTGTGTGTTTGTGCCATTTCATGTTTACGGAAGATAAACAAAGCAAAATTGAATGTTTTTGCCAAAAACTCTACATGGAAAGCAGAAAGCTGCGTTTTTGTGGACAGAGTACTCTACCCAATTGTATTTCTCAAACCAGCAGTGCTAAAATGCCCTTTTCTGTGTACCAAAACTTTAGTGTGGGTAGCTGTTCAGCTTCACTTGTCTGGGCCCAGTGTCTTTGTCACCTAAATCGCTCTCATTTCTGAAAGGAGTTACTGCAGCGGCTTGATTACTTTCTTTCTCTGGATGTGTTTGTTGTCCCTCTCTCTCTCTCTGGATCTGTTTGTTGTCCCTCCCTCACTGGATCTGTTTGTTGTCCCTCCCTCACTGGATCTGTTTGATGTCCCTCTCTCTCTGGATCTGTTTGTTGTCCCTCTCTCTCTGGATCTGTTTGATGTCCCTCTCTCTCTGGATTGGTTTGTTGTCCCTCTCTCTGGATCTGTTTGTTGTCCCTCTCTCTCTGGATCTGTTTGTTGTCCCTCTCTCTCTGGATCTGTTTGTTGTCCCTCTCTCTGGATCTGTTTGTTGTCCCTCCCTCACTGGATCTGTTTGTTGTCCCTCTCTCTCTGGATCTGTTTGTTGTCCCTCTCTCTCTGGATCTGTTTGTTGTCCCTCTCTCTCTGGATCTGTTTGATGTCCCTCTCTCTCTGGATCTGTTTGTTGTCCCTCTCTCTCTGGATCTGTTTGTTGTCCCTCTCTCTCTGGATCTGTTTGTTGTCCCTCTCTCTGGATCTGTTTGTTGTCCCTCTCTCTGGATCTGTTTGTTGTCCCTCCCTCACTGGATCTGTTTGTTGTCCCTCTCTCTCTGGATCTGTTTGTTGTCCCTCTCTCTCTGGATCTGTTAGTTGTCCCTCTCTCTCTGGATCTGTTTGTTGTCCCTCTCTCTCTGGATCTGTTTGTTGTCCCTCTCTCTGGATCTGGTTGTTGTCCCTCTCTCTCTGGATCTGTTTGTTGTCCCTCTCTCTCTGGATCTGTTTGATGTCCCTCTCTCTCTGGATCTGTTTGTTGTCCCTCTCTCTCTGGATCTGTTTGTTGTCCCTCTCTCTAGATCTGTTTGTTGCCCCTCCCTCTGGATCTGTTTGTTGTCCCTCTATCTCTGGATCTGTTTGTTGTCCCTCTATCTCTGGATCTGTTTGTTGTCCCTCTCTCTCTGGATCTGTTTGTTGTCCCTCTCTCTGGATCTGTTTGTTGTCCCTCTCTCTCTGGATCTGTTTGTTGTCCCTCTCTCTCTGGATCTGTTTGTTGTCCCTCTCTCTCTGGATCTGTTTGTTGTCCCTCTCTCTCTGGATCTGTTTGTTGTCCCTCTCTCTCTGGATCTGTTTGTTGTCCCTCTCTCTCTGGATCTGTTTGTTGTCCCTCTCTCTCTGGATCTGTTTGTTGTCCCTCTCTCTCTGGATCTGTTTGTTGTCCCTCTCTCTCTGGATCTGTTTGTTGTCCCTCTCTCTCTGGATCTGTTTGTTGTCCCTCTCTCTCTGGATCTGTTTGTTGTCCCTCTCTCTCTGGATCTGTTTGTTGTCCCTCTCTCTCTGGATCTGTTTGTTGTCCCTCTCTCTCTGGATCTGTTTGTTGTCCCTCTCTCTCTGGATCTGTTTGTTGTCCCTCTCTCTCTGGATCTGTTTGTTGTCCCTCTCTCTCTGGATCTGTTTGTTGTCCCTCTCTCTCTGGATCTGTTTGTTGTCCCTCTCTCTCTGGATCTGTTTGTTGTCCCTCTCTCTGGATCTGTTTGTTGTCACTCTCTCTCTGGATCTGTTTGTTGTCCCTCTCTCTCTGGATCTGTTTGTTGTCCCTCTCTCTGGATCGGTTTGTTGTCCCTCTCTCTGGATCGGTTTGTTGTCCCTCTCTCTCTGGATCTGTTTGTTGTCCCTCTCTCTCTGGATCTGTTTGTTGTCCCTCTCTCTCTGGATCTGTTTGTTGTCCCTCTCTCTGGATCTGTTTGTTGTCCCTCTCTCTCTGGATCTGTTTGTTGTCTCTCTCTCTGGATCTGTTTGTTGTCTCTCTCTCTGGATCTGTTTGTTGTCCCTCTCTCTCTGGATCTGTTTGTTGTCTCTCTCTCTGGATCTGTTTGATGTCCCTCTCTCTCTGGATCTGTTTGTTGTCCCTCCCTCACTGGATCTGTTTGTTGTCCCTCCCTCACTGGATCTGTTTGATGTCCCTCTCTCTCTGGATCTGTTTGTTGTCCCTCTCTCTCTGGATCTGTTTGTTGTCCCTCTCTCTGGATCTGTTTGTTGTCCCTCTCTCTGGATCTGTTTGTTGTCCCTCTCTCTCTGGATCTGTTTGTTGTCCCTCTCTCTCTGGATCTGTTTGTTGTCCCTCTCTCTCTGGATCTGTTTGTTGTCCCTCTCTCTCTGGATCTGTTTGTTGTCCCTCTCTCTCTGGATCTGTTTGTTGGCACTCTCTCTGGATCTGTTTGTTGGCACTCTCTCTGGATCTGTTTGTTGTCCCTCCCTGTCTGGATCTGTTTGTTGTCCTTCTCTCTCTGGATCTGTTTGATGTCCCTCTCTCTCTGGATCTGTTTGTTGTCCCTCTCTCTCTGGATCTGTTTGTTGTCCCTCTCTCTCTGGATCTGTTTGTTGTCTCTATCTCTGGATCTGTTTGTTGTCTCTCTCTCTGGATCTGTTTGTTGTCCCTCTCTCTGGATCTGTTTGTTGTCCCTCTCTCCGGATCTGTTTGTTGTCCCTCTCTCCGGATCTGTTTGTTGTCCCTCTCTCTGGATCTGTTTGTTGTCTCTCTCTCTGGATCTGTTTGATGTCCCTCTCTCTCTGGATCTGTTTGTTGTCCCTCTCTCTGGATCTGTTTGTTGTCCCTCCCTCACTGGATCTGTTTGATGTCCCTCTCTCTGGATCTGTTTGTTGTCCCTCCCTCACTGGATCTGTTTGATGTCCCTCCCTCACTGGATCTGTTTGATGTCACTCTCTCTCTGGATCTGTTTGATGTCCCTCTCTCTCTGGATCTGTTTGATGTCCCTCTCTCTCTGGATCTGTTTGTTGTCCCTCTCTCTCTGGATCTGTTTGTTGTCCCTCTCTCTGGATCTGTTTGTTGTCCCTCTCTCTCTGGATCTGTTTGTTGTCCCTGTCTCTGGATCTGTTTGTTGTCCCTCTCTCTCTGGATCTGTTTGATGTCCCTCTCTCTCTGGATCTGTTTGTTGTCCCTCTCTCTCTGGATCTGTTTGTTGTCCCTCTCTCTCTGGATCTGTTTGTTGTCCCTCTCTCACTGGATCTGTTTGTTGTCCCTCTCTCACTGGATCTGATTGTTGTCCCTCTCTCTCTGGATATGTTTGATGTCCCTCTCTCTCTGGATCTGTTTGTTGCCCCTCTCTCTGGATTTGTTTGTTGTCCCTCTCTCTCTGGATCTGTTTGTTGTCCCTCTCTCTCTGGATCTATTTGTTGTCCCTCTCTCTGGATCTGTTTGTTGTCCCTCTCTCTCTGGATCTGTTTGATGTCCCTCTCTCTCTGGATCTGTTTGTTGTCCCTCTCTCTCTGGATCTGTTTGTTGTCCCTCTCTCTCTGGATCTGTTTGTTGTCCCTCTCTCTCTGGATCTGTTTGTTGTCCCTCTCTCTCTGGATCTGTTCGTTGTCCCTCTCTCTCTGGATCTGTTCGTTGTCCCTCTCTCTCTGGATCTGTTCGATGTCCCTCTCTCTCTCTGGATCTGTTTGATGTCCCTCTCTCTCTCTGGATCTGTTTGTTGTCCCTCTCTCCCCTGATCTGTTTGTTGTCCCTGTCTCTGGATCTGTTTGTTGTCCCTCTCTCTCTGGATCTGTTTGATGTCCCTCTCTCTCTGGATCTGTTTGATGTCCCTCTCTCTCTGGATCTGTTTGTTGTCCCTCTCTCTCTGGATCTGTTTGTTGTCCCTCTCTCTCTGGATCTGTTTGTTGTCCCTCTCTCTCTGGATCTGTTCGTTGTCCCTCTCTCTCTGGATCTGTTTGATGTCCCTCTCTCTCTCTGGATCTGTTTGATGTCCCTCTCTCTCTGGATCTGTTTGTTGTCCCTCTCTCTCCTGATCTGTTTGTTGTCCCTGTCTCTGGATCCGTTTGTTGTCCCTCTCTCTCTGGATCTGTTTGATGTCCCTCTCTCTCTGGATCTGTTTGTTGTCCGTCTCTCTCTGGATCTGTTTGTTGTCCCTCTCTCTAGATCTGTTTGTTGTCCCTCTCTCTCTGGATCTGTTTGATGTCCCTCTCTCTCTGGATCTGTTTGTTGTCCGTCTCTCTCTGGATCTGTTTGTTGTCCCTCTCTCTAGATCTGTTTGTTGTCCCTCTCTCTCTGGATCTGTTTGTTGTCCCTCTCTCTCTGGATCTGTTTGTTGTCCCTCTCTCTCTGGATCTGTTTGTTGTCCCTCTCTCTCTGGATCTGTTTGTTGTCCCTCTCTCTCTCTGGATCTGTTTGTTGTCCCTCTCTCTCTCTGGATCTGTTTGTTGTCCCTCTCTCTCTGGATCTGTTTGATGTCCCTCTCTCTCTGGATCTGTTTGTTGTCCCTCTCTCTCTGGATCTGTTTGTTGTCCCTCTCTCTCTGGATCTGTTTGTTGTCCCTCTCTCTCTGGATCTGTTCGTTGTCCCTCTCTCTCTGGATCTGTTTGATGTCCCTCTCTCTCTCTGGATCTGTTTGATGTCCCTCTCTCTCTCTGGATCTGTTTGTTGTCCCTCTCTCTCCTGATCTGTTTGTTGTCCCTCTCTCTCTGGATCTGTTTGATGTCCCTCTCTCTCTGGATCTGTTTGATGTCCCTCTCTCTCTGGATCTGTTTGTTGTCCCTCTCTCTCTGGATCTGTTTGTTGTCCCTCTCTCTCTGGATCTGTTTGTTGTCCCTCTCTCTCTGGATCTGTTTGTTGTCCCTCTCTCTCTGGATCTGTTCGTTGTCCCTCTCTCTCTGGATCTGTTTGATGTCCCTCTCTCTCTCTGGATCTGTTTGATGTCCCTCTCTCTCTGGATCTGTTTGTTGTCCCTCTCTCTCCTGATCTGTTTGTTGTCCCTGTCTCTGGATCCGTTTGTTGTCCCTCTCTCTCTGGATCTGTTTGATGTCCCTCTCTCTCTGGATCTGTTTGTTGTCCCTCTCTCTAGATCTGTTTGTTGTCCCTCTCTCTAGATCTGTTTGTTGTCCCTCTCTCTCTGGATCTGTTTGTTGTCCCTCTCTCTCTGGATCTGTTTGTTGTCCCTCTCTCTCTGGATCTGTTTGTTGTCCCTCTCTCTCTGGATCTGTTTGTTGTCCCTCTCTCTGGATCTGTTTGTTGTCCCTCTCTCTGGATCTGTTTGTTGTCCCTCTCTCTGGATCTGTTTGTTGTCCCTCTGTCTCTGGATCTGTTTGTTGTCCCTCTCTCTGGATCTGTTTGTTGTCCCTCTCTCTGGATCTGTTTGTTGTCCCTCTCTCTGGATCTGTTTGTTGTCCCTCTCTCTGGATCTGTTTGTTGTCCCTCTCTCTGGATCTGTTTGTTGTCCTTCTCTCTCTGGATCTGTTTGTTGTCCCTCCCTGTCTAGATATGTTTGTTGTCCCTCTCTCTCTGGATCTGTTTGTTGTCCCTCTCTCTCTGGATCTGTTTGTTGTCCCTCTCTCTCTGGATCTGTTTGTTGTCCCTCTCTCTCTGGATCTGTTTGTTGTCCCTCCCTGTCTAGATCTGTTTGTTGTCCCTCTTTCTCTGGGCATGCTTGCTCTCTCTCACTTATACAGCTCGCATGTTGATCTCTGCCTTGCATAGAAGCCTCTCTTTCTGCATGACCCTTTAAGATATCATGAACATCATTTATTTATGCCTAACAAAAGTAAGACATAAGCTGTCATATGCTGTACAAATTTAACTGAAAGCTTAAACATCTACTTGCTTTTTTTCATCACTAACCTTCATCAGACATGCTCCCTCAGCCCTGTCAGCCTCCAGCTTCTTTCCCTCATTCTTGTCTGCTGTGTTCTGACATGTATTGTTACTAAACTCATATTTACAATAACTCAAGGCTTAATAGGTGATTAATCAGTTTATGTTTTATTTGTTTGTTTGAACTGGTAAAAATCTTCATTTCTCAACGGATTGGCCTTCGGCAGAGCTGCTGGCACTGCCTCTCTTGAAGAATTTCCGTATATCCATCTAACATTAGTCGTTAGCTAGCCTACAGTTGAGAAATTGAGGATAAATCAATGACATTGTGATCAACACTATGTCACCTTTTCTACACATGACCTACTGATAATTGTTTTGCAATGGCCTGCTGAATGAAAGCAATTAGTATGAAAAGATATGTGCATGATGTTACGTCATCTGTCTCATTTATAGCCTGGCGTAGATAGCAAGACTACATTAAATATAATGTTAATTAGATATCATCTGTCTCATTTATAGCCTGGCGTAGATAGCAAGACTACATTAAATATAATGTTAATTAGATATCATCTGTCTCATTTATAGCCTGGCGTAGATAGCAAGACTACATTAAATATAATGTTAATTAGATATCATCTGTCTCATTTATAGCCTGGCGTAGATAGCAAGACTACATTAAATATAATGTTAATTAGATATCATCTGTCTCATTTATAGCCTGGCGTAGATAGCAAGACTACATTAAATATAATGTTAATTAGATATCATCTGTCTCATTTATAGCCTGGCACAGATAGCAAAACTACATTAAATACTAGATATCATCGCCACGTAACTTATGTCGAATTTAAAAGACGCCGTTACCGTTAGCTAGCTCGCAACGTCTGGTAAACTGTAACTTACAGGCAGCCTCACAGAAAAACGTATTGGTTAACAAAGCTTTGATTATGACCAAAGTTTATAGTAGTGAATACTCTCTCTGTGTGTTCTAACTTACCACAAAATCACATCGTAGCATATCTGCATGAATCCGTCCTGTCAGAGCCTTTTCCTGTCAGTTTACTGTTAGCTAGCAGTCTCAAGCCACAGCAGTAGCTAACGTTAACCACAATTTTAGATACAAGAAGACCTAAGTATCACTAGCGCATGCAGCAGCCTCCTCTGCAGCAACATTATATAGTATCCCTCCTCATGGTTACAGACCCAACAACATTATATAGTATCCCTCCTCATGGTTACAGACCCAACAACATTATATAGTATCCCTCCTCATGGTTACAGACCCAACAACATTATATAGTATCCCTCCTCATGGTTACAGACCCAACAACATTATATAGTATCCCCTCCTCATGGTTACAGACCCAACAACATTATATAGTATCCCCTCCTCATGGTTACAGACCCAACAACATTATATAGTATCCCCTCCTCATGGTTACAGACCCAACAACATTATATAGTATCCCTTCCTCATGGTTACAGACCCAACAACATTATATAGTATCCCTTCCTCATGGTTACAGACCCAACAACATTATATAGTATCCCTCCTCATGGTTACAGACCCAACAACATTATATAGTATCCCTCCTCATGGTTACAGACCCAACAACATTATATAGTATCCCTCCTCATGGTTACAGACCCAACAACATTATATAGTATCCCTCCTCATGGTTACAGACCCAACAACATTATATAGTATCCCTCCTCATGGTTACAGACCCAACAACATTATATAGTATCCCTCCTCATGGTTACAGACCCAACAACATTATATAGTATCCCTCCTCATGGTTACAGACCCAACAACATTATATAGTATCCCTCCTCATGGTTACAGACCCAACAACATTATATAGTATCCCTTCCTCATGGTTACAGACCCAACAACATTATATAGTATCCCTCCTCATGGTTACAGACCCAACAACATTATATACTATCCCTTCCTCATGGTTACAGACCCAACAACATTATATAGTATCCCTCCTCATGGTTACAGACCCAACAACATTATATAGTATCCCTCCTCATGGTTACAGACCCAACAACATTATATACTATCCCTTCCTCATGGTTACAGACCCAACAACGTTATATAGTATCCCTCCTCATGGTTACAGACCCAACAACGTTATATAGTATCCCTTCCTCATGGTTACAGACCCAACAACGTTATATAGTATCCCTCCTCATGGTTACAGACCCAACAACGTTATATAGTATCCCCTCCTCATGGTTACAGACCCAACAACAATATATAGTATCCCTCCTCATGGTTACAGACCCAACAACATTATATAGTATCCCCTCCTCATGGTTACAGACCCAACAACATTATATAGTATCCCCTCCTCATGGTTACAGACCCAACAACATTATATAGTATCCCTTCCTCATGGTTACAGACCCAACAACATTATATAGTATCCCTTCCTCATGGTTACAGACCCAACAACATTATATAGTATCCCTCCTCATGGTTACAGACCCAACAACATTATATAGTATCCCTCCTCATGGTTACAGACCCAACAACATTATATAGTATCCCTCCTCATGGTTACAGACCCAACAACATTATATAGTATCCCTCCTCATGGTTACAGACCCAACAACATTATATAGTATCCCTCCTCATGGTCACAGACCCAACAACATTATATAGTATCCCTTCTCATGGTTACAGACCCAACAACATTATATAGTATCCCTCCTCATGGTTACAGACCCAACAACATTATATAGTATCCCTCCTCATGGTTACAGACCCAACAACATTATATAGTATCCCTTCCTCATGGTTACAGACCCAACAACATTATATAGTATCCCTTCCTCATGGTTACAGACCCAACAACATTATATAGTATCCCTCCTCATGGTTACAGACCCAACAACATTATATAGTATCCCTTCCTCGTGGTTACAGACCCAACAACATTATAGTATCCCTCCTCATGGTTACAGACCCAACAACATTATATAGTATCCCTCCTCATGGTTACAGACCCAACAACATTATATAGTATCCTTCCTCATGGTTACAGACCCAACAACATTATATAGTATCCCTTCCTCATGGTTACAGACCCAACAACAACATTATATAGTATCCCTCCTCATGGTTACAGACCCAACAACATTATATAGTATCCCTCCTCATGGTTACAGACCCAACAACATTATATAGTATCCCTCCTCATGGTTACAGACCCAACAACATTATATAGTATCCCTTCCTCATGGTCACAGACCCAACAACATTATATACTATCCCTCCTCATGGTTACAGACCCAACAACATTATATACTATCCCTTCCTCATGGTTACAGACCCAACAACATTATATAGTATCCCTCCTCATGGTTACAGACCCAACAACATTATATAGTATCCCTTCCTCATGGTTACAGACCCAACAACATTATATTGTATCCCTCCTCATGGTTACAGACCCAACAACATTATATAGTACCCCTCCTCATGGTTACAGACCCAACAACATTATATAGTATCCCTCCTCATGGTTACAGACCCAACAACATTATATAGTATCCCTCCTCATGGTTACAGACCCAACAACATTATATAGTATCCCTCCTCATGGTTACAGACCCAACAACATTATATAGTATCCCTCCTCATGGTTACAGACCCAACAACATTATATAGTATCCCTCCTCATGGTTACAGACCCAACAACATTATATAGTATCCCTCCTCATGGTTACAGACCCAACAACATTATATAGTATCCCCTCCTCATGGTTACAGACCCAACAACATTATATAGTATCCCTCCTCATGGTTACAGACCCAACAACATTATATAGTATCTCTTCCTCATGGTTACAGACCCAACAACATTATATAGTATCCCTCCTCATGGTTACAGACCCAACAACATTATATAGTATCCCTTCCTCATGGTTACAGACCCAACAACATTATATAGAATCCCTTCCTCATGGTTAAAGACCCAACAACATTATATAGTATCCCTTCCTCATGGTTACAGACCCAACAACATTATATAGTATCCCTCCTCATGGTTACAGACCCAACAACATTATATAGTATCCCTTCCTCATGGTTACAGACCCAACAACATTATATAGTATCCCTCCTCATGGTTACAGACCCAACAACATTATATAGTATCCCTCCTCATGGTTACAGACCCAACAACATTATATAGTATCCTTCCTCATGGTTACAGACCCAACAACATTATATAGTATCCCTTCCTCATGGTTACAGACCCAACAACATTATATAGTATCCCTCCTCATGGTTACAGACCCAACAACATTATATAGTATCCCTCCTCATGGTTACAGACCCAACAACATTATATAGTATCCCTCCTCATGGTTACAGACCCAACAACATTATATAGTATCCCTTCCTCATGGTTACAGACCCAACAACATTATATAGTATCCCTCCTCATGGTTACAGACCCAACAACATTATATACTATCCCTTCCTCATGGTTACAGACCCAACAACATGGTTACAGACCCAACAACATTATATAGTATCCCTCCTCATGGTAACAGACCCAACAACATTATATAGTATCCCTCCTCATGGTTACAGACCCAACAACATTATATAGTATCCCTTCTTCATGGTTACAGACCCAACAACATTATATAGTATCCCTCCTCATGGTTACAGACCCAACAACATTATATAGTATCCCTTCCTCATGGTTACAGACCCAACAACATTATATAGTATCCCTTCCTCATGGTTACAGACCCAACAACATTATATAGTATCCCTCCTCATGGTTACAGACCCAACAACATTATATAGTATCCCCTCCTCATGGTTACAGACCCAACAACATTATATAGTATCCCTTCCTCATGGTTACAGACCCAACAACATTATATAGTATCCCTTCCTCATGGTTACAGACCCAACAACATTATATAGTATCCCTCCTCATGGTTACACACCCAACAACATTATATAGTATCCCTCCTCATGGTTACATACCCAACCACATTATATAGTATCCCTCCTCATGGTTACAGACCCAACAACATTATATAGTATCCCTCCTCATGGTTACAGACCCAACCACATTATATAGTATCCCTCCTCATGGTTACAGACCCAACAACATTATATAGTATCCCTTCCTCATGGTTACAGACCCAACGACATTATATAGTATCCCTCCTCATGGTTACAGACCCAACGACATTATATAGTATCCCTTCCTCATGGTTACAGACCCAACAACATTATATAGTATCCCTCCCTCATGGTTACAGACCCAACAACATTATATAGTATCCCTCCCTCATGGTTACAGACCCAACAACATTATATAGTATCCCTTCCTCATGGTTACAGACCCAACAACATTATATAGTATCCCTCCTCATGGTTACACACCCAACAACATTATATAGTATCCCTTCCTCATGGTTACACACCCAACAACATTATATAGTATCCCTTCCTCATGGTTACACACCCAACAACATTATATAGTATCCCCTCCTCATGGTTACAGACCAAAACAACATTATATAGTATCCCTTCCTCATGGTTACAGACCAAAACAACATTATATAGTATCCCTTCCTCATGGTTACAGACCCAACAACATTATATAGTATCCCCTCCTCATGGTTACAGACCCAACAACATTATATAGTATCCCTTCCTCATGGTTACAGACCCAACAACATTATATAGTATCCCTCCTCATGGTTACAGACCCAACAACATTATATAGTATCCCTCCTCATGGTTACAGACCCAACAACATTATATAGTATCCCTCCTCATGGTTACAGACCCAACAACATTATATAGTATCCCTCCTCATGGTTACAGACCCAACAACATTATATAGTATCCCTCCTCATGGTTACAGACCCAACAACATTATATAGTATCCCTCCTCATGGTTACAGACCCAACAACATTATATAGTATCCCTCCTCATGGTTACAGACCCAACAACATTATATAGTATCCCTCCTCATGGTTACAGACCCAACAATATTATATAGTATCCCTCCTCTTGGTTACAGACCCAACAACATTATATAGTATCCCTCCTCATGGTTACAGACCCAACAACATTATATAGTATCCCTCCTCATGGTTACAGACCCAACAACATTATATAGTATCCCTTCCTCATGGTTACAGACCCAACAACATTATATAGTATCCCTCCTCATGGTTACAGACCCAACAACATTATATAGTATCCCTCCTCAATGTTACAGACCCAACAACATTATATAGTATCCCTTCCTCATGGTTACAGACCCAACAACATTATATAGTATCCCTTCCTCGTGGTTACAGACCCAACAACATTATATAGTATCCCTTCCTCGTGGTTACAGACCCAACAACATTATATAGTATCCCTTCCTCGTGGTTACAGACCCAACAACATTATATAGTATCCCCTCCTCGTGGTTACAGACCCAACAACATTATATAGTATCCCTTCCTCGTGGTTACGGACCCAACAACATTATATAGTATCCCTTCCTCATGGTTACAGACCCAACAACATTATATAGTATCCCTTCCTCATGGTTACAGACCCAACAACATTATATAGTATCCCTTCCTCATGGTTACAGACCCAACAACATTATATAGTATCCCCTCCTCATGGTAACAGACCCAACAACATTATATAGTATCCCTTCCTCATGGTTACAGACCCAACACCATTATATAGTATCCCTCCTCATGGTTACAGACCCAACAACATTATATAGTATCCCTCCTCATGGTTACAGACCCAACAACATTATATAGTATCCCTTCCTCATGGTTACAGACCCAACAACATTATATAGTATCCCTTCCTCATGGTTACAGACCCAACAACATTATATAGTATCCCTTCCTCATGGTTACAGACCCAACAACATTATATAGTATCCCTCCTCATGGTTACAGACCCAACAACATTATATAGTATCCCCTCCTCATGGTTACAGACCCAACAACATTATATAGTATCCCTTCCTCATGGTTACAGACCCAACAACATTATATAGTATCCCTTCCTCATGGTTACAGACCCAACAACATTATATAGTATCCCTTCCTCATGGTTACAGACCCAACAACATTATATAGTATCCCTCCTCATGGTTACAGACCCAACAACATTATATAGTATCCCCTCCTCATGGTTACACACCCAACAACATTATATAGTATCACTCCTCATGGTTACAGACCCAACAACATTATATAGTATCCCTCCTCATGGTTACAGACCCAACAACATTATATAGTATCCCCTCCTCATGGTTACAGACCCAAACAACATTATTTAGTATCCCCTCCTCATGGTTACAGACCCAACAACATTATATAGTATCCCTTCCTCATGGTTACAGACCCAACAACATTATATAGTATCCCTCCTCATGGTTACACACCCAACAACATTATATAGTATCCCTCCTCATGGTTACAGACCCAACAACATTATATAGTATCCCTCCTCATGGTTACAGACCCAACAACATTATATAGTATCCTTTCCTCATGGTTACAGACCCAACAACATTATATAGTATCCCTTCCTCATGGTTACAGACCCAACAACATTATATAGTATCCCTCCTCATGGTTACAGACCCAACAACATTATATAGTATCCCTCCTCATGGTTACAGACCCAACAACATTATATAGTATCCCTTCCTCATGGTTACAGACCCAACAACATTATATAGTATCCCTCCTCATGGTTACAGACCCAACAACATTATATAGTATCCCTCCTCATGGTTACAGACCCAACAACATTATATAGTATCCCTTCCTCATGGTTACAGACCCAACAACATTATATAGTATCCCTCCTCATGGTTACAGACCCAACAACATTATATAGTATCCCTTCCTCATGGTTACACACCCAACAACATTATATAGTATCCCTTCCTCATGGTTACAGACCCAACAACATTATATAGTATATCTCCTCATGGTGACAGACCCAACAACATTATATAGTATCCCTTCCTCATGGTTACAGACCCAACAACATTATATAGTATCCCCTCCTCATGGTTACAGACCCAACAACATTATATAGTATCCCCTCCTCATGGTTACAGACCCAACAACATTATATAGTATCCCCCCCCTCATGGTTACAGACCCAACAACATTATATAGTATCCCTCCTCATGGTTACAGACCCAACAACATTATATAGTATCCCTCCTCATGGTTACAGACCCAACAACATTATATAGTATCCCTTCCTCATGGTTACAGACCCAACAACATTATATAGTATCCCTCCTCATGGTTACAGACCCAACAACATTATATAGTATCCCTTCCTCATGGTTACAGACCCAACAACATTATATAGTATCCCTTCCTCATGGTTACAGACCCAACAACATTATATAGTATCCCTTCCTCATGGTTACAGACCCAACAACATTATATAGTATCCCTCCTCATGGTTACAGACCCAACAACATTATATAGTATCCCTTCCTCATGGTTACAGACCCAACAACATTATATAGTATCCCTTCCTCATGGTTACAGACCCAACAACATTATATAGTATCCCTTCCTCATGGTTACAGACCCAACAACATTATATAGTATCCCTCCTCATGGTTACAGACCCAACAACATTATATAGTATCCCTTCCTCATGGTTACAGACCCAACAACATTATATAGTATCCCTCCTCATGGTTACAGACCCAACAACATTATATAGTATCCCTCCTCATGGTTACAGACCCAACAACATTATATAGTATCCCTTCCTCATGGTTACAGACCCAACAACATTATATAGTATCCCTCCTCATGGTTACACACCCAACAACATTATATAGTATCCCTCCTCATGGTTACAGACCCACAACATTATATAGTATCCCTCCTCATGGTTACAGACCCAACAACATTATATAGTATCCCTCCTCATGGTTACAGACCCAACAACATTATATAGTATCCCTTCCTCATGGTTACAGACCCAACAACATTATATAGTATCCCTCCTCATGGTTACAGACCCAACAACATTATATAGTATCCCTCCTCATGGTTACAGACCCAACAACATTATATAGTATCCCTTCCTCATGGTTACAGACCCAACAACATTATATAGTATCCCTTCCTCATGGTTACAGACCCAACAACATTATATAGTATCCCTTCCTCATGGTTACAGACCCAACAACATTATATAGTATCCCTCCTCATAGTTACAGACCCAACAACATTATATAGTATCCCTCCTCATGGTTACAGACCCAACAACATTATATAGTATCCCTCCTCATGGTTACAGACACAACAACATTATATAGTATCCCTCCTCATGGTTACAGACCCAACAACATTATATAGTATCCCTCCTCATGGTTACACACCCAACAACATTATATAGTATCCCTCCTCATGGTTACAGACCCAACAACATTATATAGTATCCCTTCCTCATGGTTACAGACCCAACAACATTATATAGTATCCCTCCTCATGGTTACACACCCAACAACATTATATAGTATCCCTCCTCATGGTTACAGACCCAACAACATTATATAGTATCCCTTCCTCATGGTTACAGACCCAACAACATTATATAGTATCCCTTCCTCATGGTTACAGACCCAACAACATTATATAGTATCCCTTCCTCATGGTTACAGACCCAACAACATTATATAGTATCCCTTCCTCATGGTTACAGACCCAACAACATTATATAGTATCCCTTCCTCATGGTTACAGACCCAACAACATTATATAGTATCCCTTCCTCATGGTTACAGACCCAACAACATTATATAGTATCCCTCCTCATGGTTACAGACCCAACAACATTATATAGTATCCCTTCCTCATGGTTACAGACCCAACAACATTATATAGTATCCCTCCTCATGGTTACACACCCAACAACATTATATAGTATCCCTCCTCATGGTTACAGACCCAACAACATTATATAGTATCCCTCCTCATGGTTACAGACCCAACAACATTATATAGTATCCCTCCTCATGGTTACAGACCCAACAACATTATATAGTATCCCCTCCTCATGGTTACAGACCCAACAACATTATATAGTATCCCTTCCTCATGGTTACAGACCCAACAACATTATATAGTATCCCTTCCTCATGGTTACAGACCCAACAACATTATATAGTATCCCTTCCTCATGGTTACAGACCCAACAACATTATATAGTATCCCTTCCTCATGGTTACAGACCCAACAACATTATATAGTATCCCTTCCTCATGGTTACAGACCCAACAACATTATATAGTATCCCTCCTCATAGTTACAGACCCAACAACATTATATAGTATCCCTCCTCACGGTTACAGACCCAACAACATTATATAGTATCCCTCCTCATGGTTACAGACACAACAACATTATATAGTATCCCTCCTCATGGTTACAGACCCAACAACATTATATAGTATCCCCTCCTCATGGTTACAGACCCAACAACATTATATAGTATCCCTCCTCATGGTTACACACCCAACAACATTATATAGTATCCCTCCTCATGGTTACAGACCCAACAACATTATATAGTATCCCTCCTCATGGTTACAGACCCAACAACATTATATAGTATCCCTCCTCATGGTTACAGACCCAACAACATTATATAGTATCCCTCCCTCATGGTTACAGACCCAACAACATTATATAGTATCCCTCCTCATGGTTACAGACCCAACAACATTATATAGTATCCCCTCCTCATGGTTACAGACCCAACAACATTATATAGTATCCCTTCCTCATGGTTACAGACCCAACAACATTATATAGTATCCCTCCTCATGGTTACACACCCAACAACATTATATAGTATCCCTTCCTCATAGAGAAAAGCACATGAGATAATTATAATACACAAAGTAAGCAAAACAATGAAATCATTCCAGCATTGCCTAAAATGATGAATAAGATACTAATGAGATAGACATATATAAACAATTTAACAATTGAGATGTACAGACTATGGCATATGGGAACGATGAGCGGATAAGAGATAAGCCACATTTATGAGCTAGCAGTCGATATAACTATTTATTCTGCATTTTGAAATGGACAGCGACTGAATTCAGAACATTGGCCGTTCGTACAGTATTCTTCCTGTACACCAAGTCAGAACCGTAGGCTAAATAACAGGGGCATATAAGCAGATAATGAAAGATTATACAATATTCAATGATGACATTTCTCCAGAACAGGCTATAGGCTACATGTGCACCACCAAGTCAGAACAGTAGGCTAAGTTATGAGGGGGAAAGGGACCAAATTATTAGGGTGAGGCACATTGGCAACTAAAATCTTACTACACAACATACACATAGTATTACTTTCTTAGCTAGAGTATACATATCTCCCTGGCATATTACAGCATTTATGCAGCAGCATACAATACATATTTTTGGACTCACCGTTGTTCTGCTGTGCTCACTTGAACATGGCGCGGCGGTCCTTCTTGTGGGCAAATTTTGTCATCAAAGTCTGTCATTCTCTGGATTTATGGTGCTTTCAAGAAAACTAGGAACTCGCAAGAAAACAAGGTCGAATCATGACGTCAGTGATCTTCAGGTCGTAACTCTCGAAAGCGGCCCGAGTTCCTGATTTGGAATTCCGAGTTGAATGACCTTTCAAAACGTACAGTATGACTGCTTGTAAGATTTTGAAAGTATGACAATTACATGATCAGTCCAATCAAAGCTACAGTATATATTAATTTGATCTGTGACCAATGACTTTGAGCCTTCTTGGACAGGCACTTCTAATTAGAGGTCGACTGATTAATCGGAATGGCCGATTAATTAGGGCCGATTTCATAACAATCGGTAATCGGTATTTTTGGCCACCGATTTGCCGATTTTTTTAATTTTTTTTTTTTTTTTTTTACACCTTTATTTAACTAGGCAAGTCAGATTAAGAACACATTCTTATTTTCAATGACGGCCTAGGAACGGGGGTTAACTGCCTTGTTCTTGCTGCCTTACATTGCACTCCACGAGGAGCCTGCATGATAGGCTGACTACCTGTTAGGCGAGGGCAGCAAGAAGCCAAGGTAAGTTACTAACTAGCATTAAACTTATCTTATAAAAAACTAGCAATCTTAACATAATCACTAGTTAACTACACATGGTTGATGATATTACCAGCAGGCTCGTAAGCATTCATTCAAACAGCACTTTCGTGCGTTTTTCCAGCAGCTCTTCGCTGTGCTTCAAGCATTGCGCTGTTTATGACTTCAAGCCTATCAACTATAATTTAATATAATTTGTGGAACGTTCCAACAGGAATCTATTCCAAAAACTTCGTAAATAACAAGGTTGCCAAAAAACAACGCATACAAAGTTGTATAGCGGCAGAATAAGATACCGGGTAGGGAGTGGTCTATTTCATTGCATTCTTCACTCATCACGTTTATTCCGAAAAATGTCTGTCCTCACTCTGGTTGCCTATGGACAAACATTAAGAATAAGCTACGTGGTGAGTTGATGCCAATTTGGCAGCTAGTTAGCTAGGTTTGTATGCGTTGCTACTTTGTATGCGTTGTTGGTTGGCAACCGTTTACTTTACGTTTTTGGAACAGATTCCTGTTGGAATGTTCCACAAATTATACCCACCCCTTCAAGCCTATCAACTCCCAAGATTAGGCTGGTGTAACCGATGTGAAATGGCTAGCTAGTTAGCGGGGTGCGCGCTAATAGCGTTTCAAACGTCACTCGCTCTGAGACTTGGAGTAGTTGTTCCCCTTGCTCTGCATGGGTAACGCTGCTTCGAGGGTGGCTGTTGTCAATGTGTTCCTGGTTCGAGCCCAGGTAGGAGCGAGGAGAGGGACGGAAGCTATACTGTTACACTGGCAATACTAAAGTGCCTATAAGAACATCCAATAGTCAAAGGTATATGAAATACAAATCGTAGAGAGAGAAATAGTCCTATAATTCCTATAATAACTACAACCTAAAACTTCTTACCTGGGAATATTGAAGACTCATGTTAAAAGGAACCACCAGCATTCATATGTTCTCAGCAAGGAACTTAAACGTAAGCTTTCTTACATGGCACTTATTGCACTTTTACTTTCTTCTCCAACACTTTTTTTTTGCATTATTTAAACCAAATTGAACATGTTTCATTATTTATATGAGGCTAAATAGATTTTATTGATGTATTATATTAAGTTAAAATAAGTGTTAATTCAGTATTGTTGTAATTGTCATTATTAAAAATAAATAAAAAACATTTTTAAATTGTTCGATTAATCGGTATCGGCTTTTTTGGCCCCCCCAATAATCGGTATCGGTGTTGAGAAAAATCATAATCGGTCGACCTCTACTTCTAATATAAATCTATGGCAGCACCCAAGGGGGCTTGAACTGCCTAGCTCTCCCTGTAGATTTGGCGGTGACATAGTGCCCCCATGAGTGATAGAACACAGCCAATCCTGGCGCAACTAGATAAGATTATCAACTCCTACGCGCTGTATTTTCGCTGGCTGCCCCACCACCACCACAGAAAGCACTGAGCTAGGCTGAAACACCTGCATTTTGAAGCTGTCTTACTCAAGAAAGAGACCATGTGTGTGTTGTGGGAGGGGGGGGGCGCTATTCTGTGTGGGATCTATTCTGTGTGGGATCTATTCTGTCATCTGGGGGGAGGGGTGTAAAACTATAGGAGGGGGCTGTGTCAACAGTCTGCAATTCATCTGACACACCGCAAATCTAGTCCCTGTTCTCACTAGCTACTTCAGAGTGATTGATTGTTTATAGAACAAACAGACTACTCTCCCTGAGTCTCTGTGCTTTCCCACCGAAATCCTCACAGGCTCCTCACAGACTCAAAACTCCCTGTTTTACACACTCACCACCAGACGATGTAACCGCTGACACATAGGAAATGAGGACGTGACACTCACTCCTCTAATTCTCCATACCTCAGAGTAAAGGTCAGGGGTCAAGCTGTGACGGGTCACGTGAGGTCAAAGTGTCACTCACCGTTCACAGTTGGAGCTGGGATTGTCACAGTAGGAGTCAATTGTAAACACACATACGCGCATGCAAAGTCATACATACACACACAACTATCTCTCTAATGAATAGACATGCTGTTATATTTTTCTATTTCACCTTGGCTTTCCTCTCTCTCTCTCTCTAATTGCCTCTATGAAATATTAATCCTGTGTGTCTCATGGGTCCCTGTCGTTCCTGATCTCAGCACGCTTCCCTGCATCCCTCAAACCTCGGTCCGCCCTGCCCTGCCTCCTGTCTCACACTCCCACTGGGACACAGGGATTTAATGATAACATACACACACACATAAATATTTCTCTCACGGCCATGTTTATCAAAGAATGCTTCCAGGAAGGATTTCTATTCTGTTTTCTAACTCTTCATTTAGTCTGCTTTGGATTTATTCTCGTCTGTTTTGGTTCTGGATCTGGTCCTGGTGCTTCTGGTTTGATCTGTGTTACAGGAAGTCTAGTGGTTAACTCAAATCTCTGCTGTTTCTGTGAACCAGCCAAGGGAGATTGGAGCCTCTTAAATTGACGCTAACACACACACACACACACACACACACACACACACACACACACACGCTCCCTCTGTGACTGTCTGATTAAAGTTGCATTTAAAGACAGCATCCCAGGAGTCAGGGGGTCTGGTCAAAGCCCCAGTCTCAGCAGGAGCAGAAACACAGCCTGCGGGAGGCGTCTTTAAACCAAACAGCTGGACACACAGACACATGCACACACACACGCGCACGCACACACACACACACACACACACACACAAGCATTTCGCTACACTCGCATTAACATCTGCTAACCATGTGTGTGTGACCAATCAAATTTGATTTGATTTGACATCTTTAAACCACAAAGCGAGGTCAATGCAGGAAAACACAGAAAGTATTTTAATGGTCGACTAGCTTTGTCGCCACCCGCTGTCTTCAGCTAATGAGGGGACAAATAAAGAGAGAGAAATAGAGAGAGAGACAGAGAGAGAAGGAGTATAGAAGCCTCAGTAAGGTATTGCCATAGCAGGTACTAGGTTTTGTATTGTGCTCCAGCGGTGTAATTAATTGGCTGTTTTTGTTCTTCTGCCAAAAAACTGAACCAGACACGATGACAGAGCTGCCCTTAGCATGCCCGAGGGGTCCTACAGGCAGAGAGTGGACACCTGTGAAATATCACTGAGGAATGTGAGCTCACTAGATCCCTGCACTGCACCTAGCCCATCAACGTCATGTCCATAATCAATGCATTGAAGCGGTAATAACTCACAACACACTGTTATATACTGTCTCAGGAGTACTGGCAGGACTAAATGGCCATTACTAGACTGTGTCCTGAGTCTATCAGAGATAATCAACACATATTAACCTGATCATCTTCTGAAGTTGTGGAGCGAGGCTTCAACTGACCCCTGATCAATACAATGACTACCTCCCCCCTTCTACTGGGACTGTGAGACTGACTATGATTAGCAGACTCTACTGACAATCCTCTGATCTGTTGGTCCTGATTGGACAGAAGATGAGTCCCTCCTCCCACCTCTGGCTCCTTAATGTGGCTCATTAGACACATTGAGTAGTGTGTTAATGAAATATACCGCAGAGTCAATAGACTGCAGCCAGCACCCGAATACAAAGGATCAACTCAGCAGTTACTATGGCAACAGCTTGGTGGTCTCCTCTTTTCATAGATACGCATGCACGAGCACGTGCGCACACACACGCACGCACGCACGCACGCACGCACACACACACACAGTGTTGTTTATGGACAGTAGTAGTCCTGCCGTGTCTACGAGCCCCCTGTGGAGATGCCATTGTGTCAGCTGGCCACACATGATGCTTTGGGGCTTAAGAAGACTGAGATACCATCTGGCAGACAGGGAGTCAAAACCACAACACAACATCCCCACAAAACCAGAACCACAGCAACAAGGTCACAACCACTGACCTGAACTAATTCTGTCCGTGGCTACAACCAGCACCAAAACCAAACTGATACACAGTCAGATCAATGACTCAAAACCTCAGATCAGAAGAACACTGACCGTAATCAACCGTCCTCAGGATAGAGATGTAACCAACTGGACAGATGAAGTGGAACCAAAACAACTGAGGCATGACAGAGATGATGTTGAGGAGGTCCCATACTGTAGGCTGACTGTAATTCTGTTAGTGGGAGTTGTGTTAAAAATGACATGCAGCATGTAGGCAATTTCCACTGGATATACAGATTATCAAGTAGCATATGACATAAACCCAGTCTGACACACAATGTGACGGGACCAGAATGATACTCTAGGTTTAGATGATCACGTTAGACCAATGTTTTTCGTTGGTTACTAAGCATACTTTGTGGGAGCACTAGCGTAATGCTGGTGTCAACGTCACCAAAGTGTTAACGAGCTGATGACGTAACGCCTTCGAACTATGTCACTGTGTTACTGTGTGTGCTACATTGAGTCTGCAGATTACATTTTGACAGCGTGGAAGTGCGTGTGTGTGTGTGTGTGTGTGTGTGTGTGTGTGTGTGTATGTGATTGATTGAGAGAGAGAGAGACAGGTTGAGAAGCTCCAGACGTTCTCTGATGTCAGAAGCTACACAGCTGAGCTACACAGCTCTGGAGCAAAGGCATTTCACACTGACAGCACTCAATGTCGCTCAAATGTCATAACACTGACTTGAGGGCTGGGGATTTTTCTTTCTGTCTGTATCATTCCTTTTCCCTCTTGTCTTCTCTATTCCTCTCTCTCGTCTTTGTTTGTACCCACATACTGTATAAGTCTCCACTCCCTATCATTTTTGTCTTTCGGCCGGTCTCCCTGCATAAACAAATGATCTCGCTCTCTCCCTCCCTCCCTCCCTCCCTCCCTCCCTCCCTCCCTCCCTCCCTCCCTCTCCCAGCTGTAGCTCCATGGGGGATGAGCTGGCACCATCCCCAGAACAGAGCTGCCCTCGCTGGGACACTGCAAGGTCACAAACCCCTAATTGTCTGAGCCGCACCCTGGAGAGGGAGAAGGATGGAGTGAGAGCGAGGGTGATTAAAGAGGAATATAGATAAGGGAAAGGGGGAAAGAAACAGCCATACAAAGAGGAAAAGTCTAGATGAGTTTGAGAGAACAAAACTGGACGGACAAATACTAAGCAAAACAATTGTGGGAGAAGGAGAAAATTACACTATCAAACTTCCCAATTAAGCCAGGGCAGAAATGTAATTTATAGACACTTATTGAGAGAGAGAGAGACAGAGCATGAGACAGAGAGAGAGAGAGAGAGAGAGAGACAGAGAGAGATACAGAGAGAAAGAGAGAGAGAAAGAAAGAGAGAGACAGAGCGAGAGAGTGAGAGAGAGAAACAGGTTTAAGGAACTCATCCCAAACAGTAGTCTATTGTATATCTTCTATACCCTGAGGCTGATCTTCCTATAAACCCAGGACACCAGCACAAACCCACAGACCCACACTGGAACAAGAACAGTCTTAGCTCCAGTCTGTTTCTGCCTTAGTCAACTCCAATGCTATGCAGAAACCACACAAACACAGTTGGGTTAATTCCATTTAAAGGCATGAACTGGAGTCCTATGAAGAGAGATCCATGTCAAATCCGCAATTGACAGGAATTGAAAGTGGATTCACTTCTAGCTTTTCTAACAGAGATCAGACATTAATTGGCTGTTTCTTTTCTACGGAGGCCATTGATGCTAATCTAGCTAAAAGGCTACGCTAACTCTGTTAGCTTACATGGGGTTAGCAGGATCCACTCCTCTATTGTATAGAGCAAAGGGATATCTGACTCAGTCAGTCAGAACAGATTTTCCCTGTGTCTGCGTGCGCGTGTGTGTGTTTGGATATGCTTGAGCACACTTACTGCTTGATTACTGTGTGCGCTTGCAAGCCGTCTAGCTCAAAGCAGAGAGGATTACGTGGTAAATGCAGGTTATGCATGGAAAGAAAAAAAATCAAGACAGATTGATTGGGGAAAAAACGATAGGATTACGTTTGGATGTTGTTGTGGCTAGGACGCTCCTTCAATTAAGAGTGTGCTGTGTTTGAAGTGTGAACATGACGGTGGCTATTCTGTGGGGTGTAATTATACAAACCCTCATCACAGAGACAGGGGGTACCCCTCCATAGACTTCAACTGGCCAACAGTCAGCACAGGACAGAGCTTTCTTCTTCTCTCTTTTAAGGATACACAGCGAGGGATGGACGTGTGTATGTGTGACTGTCCATGCATGTTCAATTCAATAAACGTTGACTCTTTCAATAAACTTTATTGAAACTTTATTGTGTGTACGGTGTGTGTGTGGGGGTAGGGGGGGGGGGGCACGCGTGTTTGTGTGTGTCTTTCTCTGTATGTCTGAGAAGGGAGGCAAGAAGTCTAACTTAGCACTAACGTTCATTTAGTGGGAGGAGAAATCCCAGTAGCATTGCAGCCTTGACTATGTAATGGGTGTAACATACACACTGTGTTCCCTATCAGAAACTGTTCCCCTTAGCATGCAACAGTGTGCTGTCATTTCCTGCTCCATTAACTTCCTGAGTGACTTGTTCCCTCAAAAGCCCTTTGGAAAACACTGGTCCCAATTTTCATTTGTAGAAAATACATAACCTCATAACACACGTTAGGAACAAATGTTTGAATTTCCCCTTTTACTTTGGTTTTTATTTCTCCTTCCCACATCGTCCTCTAATACTTATTTGTACATTTCCCTCCCTCGCCTTTTATCGCTTTCTTACAAACGGAAAAACATGTGCACTGAAGAATGAAAGGGTATTAGTTCTGAAGAGGCCTTTCCTCTCAGCAGATGTCTAAATGTCTTGGAAGAAGGAGTGACACACCGCAAGGAGCAATCTGACCCCAGTGGGAAATAAGCACTTAACACCTAGCCCTGCTACCATGGAAAGATGAGCTCACTATTTTAAGACAACACCTGTCTCTCACACCGTCCGTCAAATATGACCATCAGGCCTATAGACACTTGCAAAAACACACACGAATGCACGCACAACGCACGCACACACTCACATACAGAGAAGATACACTGAGTGTACAAAATAGTATTATGCTCTTTCCACGACATAGCCTTCACCTGGATTCACCTGGTCAGCCCTATGATCCCTTATTGATGTCACTTGTTAAAATCCACTTTGAACAGTGTAGATGAAGGGGAGGAGACCATTTTTAAGAAGGATTTTTAAACCTTGAGACAATTGAGACATGGATTGGTGACGTGTGTCATTCAGAGGGTGCAACTCAACATTAGGAAGGTGTCCGTGTATTTAATGTTACACTCAGTGTTTAAAGATAGAAGGTAGAGATGGAAAGCACATGTGTTCCTGACTAGGCCAGTGGGCATGCTTCTAAATGTCTGGTATTATTCAGTCTGGTCATTGTTTCATCTGTAGTTTCCTGTCCACACCCAGCCAGTCACAACGCGACAGGAATAAAAAGATGAGAGCACACAGACGCTGGATGGAGTCAGTCAACATTCCCAACCCGAGTTCCTGTCTCTAAACAAATAGACACTCTTATCCAACTTACAGTAACTTGCTTCCATACCAGCGGCGGCCCGCCCATTAGGGTGTTAAGGGCGGAGCCCCACTTGTCATTGGTCCCCAACAAATTATAAATATGAATCTATATATTTATATATATATATTATATAATTCATGGATTATGTTTTAAATTATCATAAACGTGTGGTAAATGTGTATATTTTCCTGTTAAAAAATACATTGTTCAAAACAAGCTGTTCAGTTAACCTACAACTCTGCCCCTCAGTGTCTGGACCGTCCTGGGGTGCTCAAATGTGCGTCCGTTCAGTCAGAACTTCTGGGCCTGCTCTAATCTCCTCATCCCAAGGAGTCTCTCGCACCAGACGGCATACTTCCGCACGTGAGACTAGATCTTCTCTATCAGGTACAGATAGCGCTAAAGCAAAAAGCTAATTGAAATCAACTTGAAAATAAATGGGACCTGATAAACCGGACAACTACATCCAACAAGAGTCAAAGGACAGAGGGAGACACTAGCTAGAACCTTCTCATCGCGGATTTGGTAGGACAAAAAAGCATGGCCAATTTTCTTTTCCCCATTAGGTTCTACTGTAGGTGACAGGGGGACATGTTGTGTGAACTAAAACAGCATAAAACAGGTGTATCACAAAGCATGATCAAATTAATTAGCCCAGTTACAGTCATTTTCTGAAACATTGAGAAATAGTTTGGTCAATTTTTTTTGTCAAATTAACCACTTACCTACTTTTGATAAGCAAATAGCTATAGCTAGATGGTAGTTTGCTAACTAATTAGCTCCCATGCTGATTTCAAGTACTTTTAAACTAATATATGACTAACTCGGATATATGATGTTTTTCCGTATGAAAAAAACGCATCATGATTTGTGAGATTATGTTAGCTAGCGATCTCCAGTAAGGTCATGTCTTTGTTGCGTTCTCCCTGGTTTCCACTAGTTACCACCAAAATTGGCTATATTGTAAAAAGTATTTAAGGTGAGGGGTTAGGCATAAGGTTAGCAGTGTGGTTAATGTTAGGGTTAAGGTTCGTTTTAGGTTTAAAATCACATTTTAATTTGTAGAAATTGGAGGGTTTTGTGACTTTGTAGCGGGGGTAACTAGTAAGGACCGTGCTCCCTGGTGCACTCAGTCGTTGGTGAGCTGGATGCTCATTCTAAATAGTATAATCTAATCTGTTCAAAACAGTGGAAGCATGTGCAGCAGTAGCCATTCGCTTTTTGACATGAACAAGTGAAATAGGTGTATCTATGCTGTTGTTCAAATGCACATATCACTTTATATACAGTATCTTCTCAAAGAAACTACCAGTAGTTAAAGAACTTAACATATTTTTCTGTCATGCTGCTTTGTTGACAACTCCAACCACCTCGCGCCACAGGTATTCAGCCAATCAGCAGCTGCCGCTGTTCCATACACCCAAACTCTCTGACCTGCTCTGTGACATACCATTCTCCTGAGGAAGATAAAATGGGGGAGTACAGTGTGACTGAGTCATTTAGACCTGTAGTCTGGACATGGTCTGTCCCTCCTTCTCTCAGAGTGATCTCAGTTACATATAATGCCTCCAGTAATGCAGTCTTGCACCACCAAATTATAGTGTGTGTCCAATCGAAGACTGCGTACTCTTAAAATAGACAGAAGGAGAAATTATAGTCCTGGCTTAAAAATCCTTCTTTAACCTGTCTCCTCCCCTTCATCTACACTGATTGAAGTGGATTTAACAGGTGACATGGATTGTTTTCACCTGAATTCACCTGGTCAGTCTATGTCATGGAAAGAGCATGTTTTGTACACTCAGTGTATGTCCTCCTCAGACTCTCTCCATCTTTCTCTTTCTAGCTGTGTCACTGTGTAGGCTCTGGCTCTCTGAGTTTTGGCAGAGCAGGCTGGGTTAGGGGTCAGGTACAACTCAGCAGTGTGCAGTCTCTCAACAGCTCTACTCTCTTCCCCACGTCTCATCTACCTCTCTCTCTTCTCTTCTCCAGTCAACACCACATCATCCCCCTCTCCTCAAACATTCTCCTCCATCTTCTTCCTACTCGTTTCTCAACATCTAAATCCTCATACCCTGTACCCTTCCCAATCCAGCCCTCCATCTCTCACCTATACTCCTCTCCCCTCTCCTATGTCATCCTCCCCCTCTTCCCTTCTCTCCTCCCTCTTCCCTTCTCTCCTCCCTCTTCCCTTCTCTCCTCCCTCTTCCCTTCTCTCCTCTCTCCTCTCTCTTTCATTCTCTCCTGATCCCCATTTCCTTCTCTCCTGATCCCTATTTCCTTCTCTCCTCCCTCTTCCCTTCTCTCCTCCCTCTTTCCTTCTCTCCTCCCTCTTTCCTTCTCTCCTGATCCCTATTTCCTTCTCTCCTCCCTCTTCCCTCTCTCCTGCTCTCTCTCTGGTCTAGACAGAGTGACTGTGTCCTGGTATAACCTGACCAGACTTCACACCACAGACGCCATGTTCTCAGCCTGGACTGGCAGCACTTTGACTTGGAGAGGAGATGGGGTTGCGTGTGTGTGTGTGTGTGTGTCAGGAGAGCTCTATTTGCTCCTCTATGATGGCAAAGTGTCCAGCCCTCCTCCCCTTTCCTGGACGGGCATGAGAGGGGTCTTTGAGTTGCGCCACGCTGCCCAACCCAGCGGCCATCTGGTAACCTGCCATGTTGTGGGCTCACAGGCTGGTGTTGGTGCCCACCGTTCCCTGTGGCATTGCCAAACCAGCCGCGCTGGCAGTGGCAGAACAACCAGGCTGGAACGTACCACACCCACTAACACACTCACTCGAGGCCTGATAGAGAGGCTAAATAGAGAGAGGGAGAGGGGGAGAGGGGGAGAGAGAGGGAGAGAGAGAGAGCGAAAGAGAGAGAGGAAGAAAGGGGGGAGAGCAGGGAGAGGGAGGGGAATGAAAGAATTAGATGATACAGACAGACAAGGTGTGATCAGAATGAACTTTATTCTCTACTTACATTTACACATACTCAGAATATTACTTGATGATATGGTGCTGCTAGTGATATGGTGCTGCTAGTGATAGACAACATACTCAGAATATTACTTGATGATATGGTGCTGCTAGTGATAGACAACATACTCAGAATATTACTTGATGATATGGTGCTGCTAGTGATAGACAACATACTCAGAATATTACTTGATGGTATGGTGCTGCTAGTGATAGACAACATACTCATAATGTTACTTGATAATATGGTGCTGCTAGTGATAGACAACATACTCAGAATATTACTTGATGGTATGGTGCTGCTAGTGATAGACAACATACTCATAATGTTACTTGATAATATGGTGATGCTAGTGATAGACAACATACTCAGAATATTACTTGATGATATGGTGCTGCTAGTGATATAGTGCTGCTAGTGATAGACAACATACTCAGAATATTACTTGATGATATGGTGCTGCTAGTAATAGACAACATACTCAGAATATTACTTGATGATATGGTGCTGCTAGTGATATAGTGCTGCTAGTGATAGACAACATACTCAGAATATTACTTGATGATATGGTGCTGCTAGTGATAGACAACATACTCAGAATATTACTTGATGATATAGTGCTGCTAGTAATAGACAACATACTCAGAATATTACTTGATGATATAGTGCTGCTAGTAATAGACAACATACTCAGAATATTACTTGATGATACGGTGCTGCTAGTGATATGGTGCTGCTAGTGATAGACAATATACTCAGAATACTACTTGATGATATGGTGCTGCTAGTAATAGACAACATACTCAGAATACTACTTGATGATATGGTGCTGCTAGTAATAGACAACATACTCAGAATACTACTTGATGATATGGTGCTGCTAGTGATAGACAACATACTCAGAATATTACTTGATAATATGGTGATGCTAGTGATAGACAACATACTCAGAATATTAGGTGATGATATGGTGCTGCTAGTGATATAGTGCTGCTAGTGATAGACAACATACTCAGAATATTACTCGATGATATGGTGCTGCTAGTGATATGGTGCTGCTAGTGATAGACAACATTCTCAGAATTGTACTTGGTGATACGGTGCTGCTAGTGACAGACAACATACTCAGAATATTACTTGATGATATGGTGCTGCTAGTGATATGGTGCTGCTAGTGACAGACAATATACTCAGAATACTACTTGATGATATGGTGCTGCTAGTAATAGACAACATACTCAGAATACTACTTGATAATATGGTGATGCTAGTGATAGACAACATACTCAGAATATTACTTGATGATATGGTGCTGCTAGTGATATAGTGCTGCTAGTGTTAGACAACATACTCAGAATATTAGGTGATGATATGGTGCTGCTAGTGATGGACAACATACTCAGAATATTACTCGATGATATGGTGCTGCTAGTGATAGACAACATTCTCAGAATTGTACTTGGTGATACGGTGCTGCTAGTGATAGACAACATACTCAGAAAATTACTTGATGATATGGTGCTGCTAGTGATATGGTGCTGCTAGTGATAGACAATATACTCAGAATACTACTTGATGATATGGTGCTGCTAGTAATAGACAACATACTCAGAATACTACTTGATAATATGGTGATGCTAGTGATAGACAACATACTCAGAATATTACTTGATGATATGGTGCTGCTAGTGATATAGTGCTGCTAGTGATAGACAACATACTCAGAATATTAGGTGATGATATGGTGCTGCTAGTGATGGACAACATACTCAGAATATTAGGTGATGATATGGTGCTGCTAGTGATAGACGACATACTCAGAATATTATTTGATGATATGGTGCTGCTAGTGATAGACGACATACTCAGAATGTTACTCGATGATATGGTGCTGCTAGTGACATGGTGCTGCTAGTGACAACATTTAGAGACAGAATACAGACAAAGGAGTTTAAACAAAGGTTACATACACAGTATATACAAAAGTATGTCGACACCCCTTCAAATAAGTGGATTCGGCAATTTCAGCCACACCCGTTGCTGACAGATGTATAAAATCGAGCACACAGCCACACAATCTCTATAGACAAACATTGGCAGTAGAATGGCCTTACTGAAAACCTCAGTGACTTTTAACGTGGCACCGTCATAGGATGCCACCTTTCCAACACGTCAGTTCATTACATTTCTGCCCTACTAGAGTTGCCCTGGTCCACTGTAAGTGCTGTTATTGTGAAGTGGAAACGTCTAGGAGCAACAATGGCTCAGCCACGAAGGTCACACAAGCTAACAGAATGGGACCGCCGAGTGCTGAAGCGAGTAGCGTAACACTCACTGCTTGGGTGCAACACTCACTAACGAGTTCCAAATCTCCTCTGGAAGCAACGTCAGCACAAGAACTGTTCGTCAGGAGCTTCATGAAATGGGTTTCCATGGCCGAGCAGCTGCACACAAGCCTAAGATCACCATGCTCATTGCCAAGCGTCGGCTGGAGTGGTGTAAAGCTCGCCGCCATTGGACTCTGGAGCAGTGGATATGCGTTCTCTGGAGTGATGAATCACGCTTCACCATCTGGCAGTCCGACGGACCAATCTGGGTTTGGCGGATGCCAGGAGAACGCTACCTGCCCCAATGCATAGTGCCAACTGTGCAGTGAAGGGAAATCTTAACGCAACAGCATACAATGACATTCTAGATGATTCTGTTCCTCCAACTTTGAGGCAACAGTTTGGGGAAGGTCCTTTCCTATTTCAGCATGACAATGCCACAGTGCACAAAGCGAGGTCCATACAGAAATTGTTTGTCGAGATCGGTGTGGAAGAACTTGACTGGCCTGCACAGAGCCTTGACCTCAACTCCATCAAACACCTTTGGGATGAATTGGAACGCTGACTGCGAGCCAGGCCTAATCGCCCAACATCAGTGCCCGACCTCACTAATGTTCTTGTGGCTGAATGGAAGCAAGTCCCCACAGAAATGTTCCAACATCTCGTGGAAAGCCTTCCCAGAAGAGTGGAGGCTGTTATTGCAGAAAAGGGGGGACCGACTCCATATTAATGCCCATGACTTTGGAATAAGTGTGTATGTTTCAGATGTTTCCCATTAGCCATAGTGCAGCACTTTGAATGTTCCTCTCAAAGCCACTTAATGACACATGGTGACTGAGACATCCTCCATTTAATTAAAACCATGATTCACTCACTCCTTCACGGCCACCATGCAGTCTACAGCCCTGAGTCTACAATCTATAGCCTGGTCCCAGACCTGTTTGTGCTCTCTCGATAACCTCTCGTAGACAGACTGCGTAAACATAAATGGCACCGTAGATCTGTCATGATACAACGAGATGCGTGAAATAACGAGCAGCATTAGTTCTGGTGCTAATGCGGACGTGGACAAATCCCGATTTTGCAGGTGTTAGCAGCTATTGAATTTTGGAAGGTGCGGGGACATGTGGCTCATAGACTTGCCCGTAACTTGCAGAGAGAGAGGGTGGAGCTCTTTGTTCCAGTTCCAATCCTCGTTATACGTATGGACCTAGAACTTAATCGAGCATCTGACCAATTACGCAAGACTTTAGTTCTGGGTTAGCCGAGAAAACTCTCCTGTGGTCATTATAGCGCCTGTGGTCGTTATATTCTGGTCCCAGACCTGTTTGAGATGTCTTGCCAGCACCTATGTTCATCTTCACAGACAATAGGAGTTGACAAGACAACACAAGTAAATCTGGAACCAGGCTAAGTCTCCACTTCTGTACCCTAACAGTCCTGCTTTGGTGTTGTTGGTCTCAAGGCAGCAGACTGCAGACTTCTTCGCCACGGGCTGTTACTCACTCTAATGACTAAATCAGTGTGTTGGTAGAGCAGGGGCTCGGGACTAAACTGAGCACTCACCCAAAAAAGAAAGGGCAATTGGGCAACAAACTCTCTCTTTGTCTAACACACACACACACACATTTCTTCTCTGAAACAAATTGACACACAAGTTGACAACAACAAAGGAAGGACCGATATGTTCAGACACGTACGTAGCTGACACACACACACACACACCTCGTTGGCTCTTCTGGCCCTCTGAAGGTAAATATTAGCCGTGAGTCTGTCTGAGAGGCTGAGCAGCACTTCACGTCAGCGACGGACCATGCTGTCACTACCCAAATATGCTCCAGCACCCTCCTCTATCCCTCTCTCCAACGCACAGCCGCTAATAATGCCCAAATGTGGTTAACTTCCCGTGTTAACTGCCTGTTAACCTGCTGACCACCAAGGGACTAAAACATAACAACCAAATCAATATTTATCGGCAGGAGGCAGCGTGATAACATTCACATCTGTCTTAGTCTGACGTTCCAGCAACACTCAGGTAACATTGCAACCGCCCAATAACAGAGAACGGAAGAGGTTGTTGAGATCAACAGAACCCAGTCAGACTGGTTAACGTGCCCTTCAATCAGAGTCCACGGTTTACGATACGTGGCAACCAGATGTTGACGTGTAGAAAACACCCCTCAAGCAGACATTTTCCATCATTAACATCCCCCTTTCCGTACCCACCTCCTATCAGGGAGGAAATGATTGTTTGGGGTTGAGAGAAACCCCTGAACATCTGTGAGCCCCTCGTCTGTTAAATAGAGAGGTCTGCCCCCATTAGACACACTACCTTTCACTCAACTATTTACAGTGTGTGTGTGTGTGTGTGCGTGTGTGTGTGCGTGTGTGTGTGCATGTGAACATGAGTGTGTTTATGCTCTGTTACAGCTGTATCCAAAGAACACACACTCACCACTCTCTTCCTCTATCTCTCTACCCTGATGAAGACAGCTTGGCTGTCGAAGCGTTGGATATTACATTTTTGCATCTGAGCTCCTAGAGTGTGCAGCTCCCTTATTTTCAAGTTTTCTACTCCGCTAGCCAGCACCTCGCCTAAATAGGGGTGCGTTTATTTTTCTTCAACAGCTGTATCCAAAGAACACACACTCACCACTCTCTTCCTCTATCTCTCTACCTCCTTTACTCAATCACACCTACACACACCTTCAAAACCCTACTAGAGCTTTATTAAGTATCTGTCCTTTAACACCATTTGGGCCACACAGCTTGGTTTCACCAGGCAGGAAGAATGTCTCTCTCACAGTAGTACAAACCATAAAGCCATAAAAGACTGCTGATACCACTGAGAGACGACTGGTCTTCTCTGTGGTTTCTGAGGGGGAGGCTGACTTCATTTTTCCCATACGCAGTACTACCAGTAAACGTGTAACTGTGTTTGTGTGTGTGTTAGTTGTACAAGAGTGTGTGTGTGTGTGTGTGTGTGTGTGTGTGTGTGGCCCCTTACTTAAGGCCCATGGTCAGATTATCAGAAGCACAGGAAGTAAGGGGGGGGGGGAAGTGGGGGCTCTCTCACTCTCTCTGTTTCTAGAAGACTATCTGTCTATTGTCGCCCATATAAATGAGTCTGTGTTTGTTGTTCTGTGCTAAAGAATGTCTATAGCTGTTAATTACTTAATAACTGTATTATCAGAGTGCATGTGTGTGTCCTTATATATCTGCACGTGTGCACGTGTGTGTGTGTGTGTGTGTGTGTGTGTGTGTGTGTGTGTGTGTGTGGCAGTCCCCTGTATTGAAGTCCAGACTCTCCAACAGATGGCTATCAACCTCACGGCTGCCCGGCCTAAAGTCCAGACGCAACACAGTCATGGGCCCTGAACTGGAGCACCACAGGCCAACGAAATGTGGGGACAGAGCCACAATGTCATGGTCCTTCAGGACGTCTGGGATACCCTCCCACAATACACACTCACAGGCAGAAGAGAGAGAGAGGATACAGGACAATGGGGTTGGGAGGGAGAGAGAGACAGAGAGAGAAAGAGAGAGAGACAGAGAGACAGAGAGAGACAGAGAGAGACAGAGAGAGAGACAGAGAGAGAGAGACGAGAGAGAGGACAGAGAGGAGACAGAGAGAGAGACACAGAGAGAGAGACAACGAGAGAGACACAGAGAGAGACACAGAGAGAGAGACACAGAGAGAGAGACCAGAGAGAGAGGACACAGAGAGAGAGACACAGAGAGAGACAGAGAGAGAGACAGAGAGAGAGACAGAGAGAGAGACAGAGGAGAGAGACCGAGAGAGACAGAGGAGGAGAGAGAGAGCAGAGAGAGAGAGACAGAGAGCGAGAGAGAGCCCACTGGATAGCTCTCCTGACAACACCCTCACACCCACTGAGGACACACAAAAGCCAGAGATTGTGCTCTCATTGACTCAAAATGGGAAATACAATGATGAGAGGAAACTTTTTCCAAAAGTGGCTAAACTCTAGTGTCCGAACACCCGGCGTGCCCTGAAGCTGTTGTTAGAGGACCGACTAGGGTCCCCCAGCCACATCATAATACACACAGGCACAAACAACCTTAGAGCCCAGCAGGAAAGGTGGCCACAGCACCCAAGGGAGTGATTGAAAAAGCCTCTTCCCCAACACACAAGTGGTTATCTCCACCTGCTACCACAAAAATACTTTCACCCTGCCACCACACTGCGGGTGAATGCAAGCACTTCCTGGGACTGTGCCTCAAAACCAAATGTTTACCTGGCTCATCCCTCCACCTTGGACTTGAACAGCCTTTATGGCCAGGTCCGCCTCTACAAGACAGCAGCCCCCACCTTTGCCAGGACCATGAAGGACATCACCCTCAACTGCAGCCCCAGCACCTCATACACGAGCAACAGAGAAACGGACACCCCGCCCAGACCAGCCCGACACCCTCCCAGAACTATCTCAACAGAGAAAAAAGGCCTCACGTGTGCTACCTATATCTCCCAAATAGAATCTTTAACGATGACAGTTTCTCCCTCCTAGAGGGGGAGATCAACCATTTCCAGGCCCATGGACATGTACTTGTCTGTGGCGACCTAAATGCCAGAACTGGACAAGAACCTGACACTCTTAGCACACAGTGGGACAAACAACTACATGTAGGTGAAAGCATTTCCTCCCAAATATGTCCCACTCGACACAACTATGACAAAACAACCAACAAAAACGGGTCACAACTCCTGCAGCTCTGTCGCATGCTGGATCTGTACATAGTCCATGGTAGGCTTCGAGGCGACTCTTACGGTAGGTACACCTGCAGCTCATCCCTTGGCAGTATTACTGTAGATTACTTTATCACTGACCTCAACCCAGAGTCTCTCAGAGCGTTCACAGTCAGCCCACTGACACCCCTATCAGATCACGGCAAAATCACAGTCTACTTGAACTCAATCATGAGGCATCAAAGCCAAAGGAACTGCATAATATTAAGAAGTTATATAGATGGAAGGAAAGTAGTGTAGAAACCTACCAAAAAACAATTAGGCAAAAACAAATTCAATCCCTTTTAGACAACTTCTTGGACAAAACGTTTCACTGTAATAGTGAAGGTGTACACTTGGCAGTAGAAAACCTAAACAGTATATTTGACATCTCAACTTCCCTATCAAATCTAAACATTTAAAGCAGACAACCTAAGAAAATTAACAACAATGACAAATGGTTTGATGAAGAATGCAAAAACCTAAGAAATATACTGAGAAACCTATCCAACCAAAACATAGAGACCCAGAAAACCTGAGCCTACACCTTCACTATGGTGAATCCCTAAAACAATACAGAAATACACTACGGAAAAAGAAGGAACAGCACATCAGAAATCAGCTCAATGTATTTGAAGAATCCATAGAATCTAACCACTTCTGGGAAAATTGTGACACACTAAATAAACAACAACAACACAAAGAATTATCTATCCAAAACGGAGATGTATGGGTAAACCATTTCTCCAATCTTTTTGGTTCTATAACAAAGAACAAACAGCAAAAAAATACTGTACATGATCAAATACAAATCTTAGAATCAACTATTAAAGACTACCAGAACCCATTGGATTCTCCAATTACATTGAACTACAGGACAAAATACAAACCCTCCAACCCAAACAGGCCTATGGTGTTGATGGTATCCTAAATTAAATGATCAAATATACCGACCACAAATTTCAATTGGCTATACTTAAACTCTTTAGCATCATCCTCAGCTCTGGCATGTTCACCAGTATTTGGAACAGAGGACTGATCACCCCAATCCACAAAAGTGGAGACAAATTTGACCCCAATAACTACCATGGGATATGTGTCAACAGCAACCTTAGGAAGATTCTCTGCATTATCATTAACAGCAGACTTGTACATTTCCTCAGTGAAAACTACGTACTGAGCAAATGTCAAATTGGCTTTTTACCAAATTACCGTACGACAGACCACATATTCACCCTGCACACCCGTATTGACAAACAAACCAAAACAAAGGCAAAGTCTTCTCATGCTTTGTTGAATTCAAAAAAGCTTTTCACTCAATTTGGCATGAGGGTCTGCTATACAAATTGATGGAAAGCGGTGTTGGGGGAAAAACATACAACATTATAAAAAATCCATGTACACAAACAACAAGTGTGCGGTTAAAATTGGCAAAAAACACACATTTCTTTCCAGAGGGCCGTGGGGTGAAACAGGGATGCAACTTGAGCCTCACCCTCTTCAACACACACACACACACACACCACACATACATACATACATACATACATACATACATACATACATACATACATACATACATACATACATACATACATACATCAACGAATTGGCGAGGGCACTAGAACAGTCTACAGCATCCGGCCTCACCCTACTAGAATCTGAAGTAAAATGTCTACTATTTGCTGATGATCTGGCGCTTCTGTCCCCAACCAAGGAGGGACTAAAACAGCACCTAGATCTTCTGCATAGATTCTGTCAGACCTGGGCCCTGACAGTAAATCTCATTAAAACAAAAATAATGGTGTTCCAAAAAAGTCCAGTTGCCAGGACCACAAATACAAATTCCCTCTAGACACCGTTGCCCTAGATCGAACAAAAAGCTATACATACCTCTGCCTAAACATCAACACCATAACTTCGACAAGGCTGTGAACAATCTAAGAGACAAGGCAAGAAGGGTTCTGTGCCATCAAAAGGAACATATAACTCAACATCCCAAAAAATACTTACATCTGTTATCGAACCCATTGCCTTCTATGGTCTGGGGTCCACTCACCAACCAAGAACTCACAAAATTGGACAAACACCCAATTGAGCAAAATTCTGCAAAAATATACTTTGTGTACAATGCAAAACCCCAAACAATCCATGCAGAGCAGAATGAGGACTATATCCGCTAGTTATCAACATCCAGAAAAGAGCTGTTAAATTCTACAACCACCTAAAGGGAAGCAATGTCCACACATTCCACCACAAAGCCCTCACCTACAGAGAGCTGAACCTAGAGAAAAGTCCCCTAAACCAGCTGGTTCTGGGGCTCTGTTCACAAACACAAACTGACCCCACAGAGCCCCAGGATACAAACACATTTAGACCCGACCAAATTATGAGAGAGCAAAAACATAACCATTTGACACGGAAAGCGTCAACCAAAAAACAAAGTAAATTGGAATGCTATCTGGACCTAAACAGAGAGTACACAGTAGCAGAATACCAGACCACTGTGACTGACCCTAAATTATGAAAATCCTTGACTATGTACAGACTCAGTGAGTATAGCCTTGCTATTGAGAGAGGCCGCCGTAGGCAGACCTGGCTCTCAAGAGAAGACAGTTATGTGCACACCGCCCACAGAATGAGGTAGAAAACTGAGCTACACTTCCTAACCTCCTGCCAATTGAAATGACCACATTAGAGAGACATATTTCCCACAGATTATAGACCCGCAAAGAATTTGAAAACAAATCAAACATTGATAAACTCCCATATCTGTTAGGCGAAATACCGCAGTGTGCAGTCACAGCAGCAAGATTTGTGGCCGATTGCCATGAGGAAAAGGGCAACCAGTGAAGCACAAACAACATTGTAAATACAACCTATAATCATCTCTTTATGGTTTCCCCTTTCATACTTCCAAACCACTTGCAACATTGTTACAACACTGTACAAAGCCAATATATAACATTTGAAATGTCTATATATTTGAAAACTTTGTGAGTGTAATGTTTACTAATGTATTCCTTGTTCATTTCCCTTTTGTTTGTCTCTATTCATTTGCTTTGGCAATGTAAAACGTGTTTCCCATGCCAATAAAGCCAATTGAATTGAATTTTGAGAGAGAGACAGAGAGGCAGAGAGAGTAGAATCTTGTTTCATTACTCTGAGGTCATCTCTTCCTCTGTACAGAATAACATCAGAAGCTTTTGTGCTAGAGAATTCCACCGCACAAAAAGAGACAGTTCTAGAACACATGCACAGAAACAGGGACAAGAACTCTAGAATTCCCTCAAAATGGATAAAAGCCATTGAATTCCTATGCACAAAGGGAGACACTGTAGAGCTCTAGAATGTAAGTCAAATGATTATATCATCAAAACTCCAGTGATTATGGATGAGGTATCTACATTCTGCAAATCAGCCGTCTTCCCCAAAGGATCAGTTCCACCCTACATTACTGTCCCGGGGTGAGCAAGCAGTAAGGAATTTTGAGTTTCCCCAAGAATTTCCACCAGTGGCTTTGGCCATCTCGTTCTTGATCAAGTCCTTTTCCGGCTAAACTCCATCTGACTGCCTCATCCCCCCTTTTCCCCCCTCCACTAGCTCTCTTTGAGGTCCGTCGCTATGGAAATCTTACCCAAAAATTCAGCTGGTTCCAATTAGGTCAGTGAGCCATGTCACTGTGCCATGCTCGGCTGCTCTAGTCTGGACACACTGGTGCATTATGGGGGATGTGAAAACGTGAGTGCGTGACTGAGGCCAGAGTGCACAACCAAGTCACCACTCACACACAGCCGAGAAAATACACTGAACAGAGTCCCAGTATAAACACGCACACAAACACACACAGACAGTCATGCCCAGTCTCTCCAAAATACCCCCTGGCAACCCTCTCACCAAAAAGATACTGACTAAACAAAAACAGCCATATTAGCTGCTGTTGCTCCTTTGGTCCCAGTCCTAATGCCTTTAAAACGGATGCCTGCAGTGGAAGGCAACCTCACACAGACACTGAATGATCTATCAGAGGCACAAAGCTACAACTGAGCTCAACGGACTATGACTCAAGCTGGATCTGTCTCTTTGAGAACACTTCACTGGAGTGTCCGCAGTGTGTGTGCATGTTTGCAGCCGTGCGCGCATGCGAGCAAGTGTGTGTGTGCGTGCGTGTGTGTGTTGAGCCCATAGTGAGAACGCCCCAGATGATGAGTCTATCTCCATTGTCTGGTTTAAAGGGTCGTGACCCCAAAGGGCCTGTAAACGAGGTGAGAGTTTGCACAGGGGGGGGCAAGACGGGATTCCCAGGCAGTCTAACATTCCGGAACCAGAGGAACGCTCCTCGGACTTCCGTGTGCCGTGAACTGTTACGGGAAGACCAGAGGGGTTCAGTCTGTCATGTTCTTAGGGCTGTATTGTGTGTGTGTGAGTGGGGGGAGGGGAGGTCGAAGAGGGAGAGAAATAAGCACAATTACCACACCGAAATGTCAGACATTGGTCCGTTATTCACTTAAGCAATGGTTCAGGAACCAGACAGAACAGTTTTAGGCTACTGGAAATAGTGTGCAGTTTGGTTCACCTGCCGTTAATGGGGGCAACCTCAGATCAGGTTTAATTTGCCTCTGGCAATAGGGCATCCCTTAATGTCAATCCCTGGTCTCACCCACATAATCGCTTCATAATCGCCCAAACACACAACCCCACTACCATTAAACACACCCCACATCCGCTCCACCACCACTGACACACACCATCTTACACACCATCTTACACAGGGCTTTCTCTCACATGTCTGACATGGATTCTTCAAAACAATTAGATGCAACATTTTCAGATGTCCCCTCTTCTAAAACGAGATAGGTCCATGCATACCTCACCCCTATGCCTGGGAGAGACTCCCTATAGCAACCCCCTCAGCCTTTTGTCTTTGTGGAACTACAGAATGTGGCGGGGGAGTCATGCATCGCTGCTGGAAAACATTCCTCCACATGACCTAGTATCTGTGTGCGCACTAACGCACATATACCGGGGCAGTTTCCACGGTGATGTTTGGTTAACGGAATAGGGATGACACGCATTCCGGTGCAGTAGGCTAGTGATAAGGACCCCGTCGCGGCTGTAGGCTACATCGATGACTCAACCGGGGACTCAGAAATTCCACCAAATGATGTGGAAGTACAGCGTGGCAATTTGAGTTTTACGCATTCGTACTTGGTTCTTCTGTAGTACAATGCATTCGCTGATATTCCCCTTTCTTTCAATAAAACATTACCACTTGTTCACCTTTCGGACACAACTTTGAATCAAAGGAGGGGAACGAAAAAAGTATTACTGCAAAATCCCCTTTAGCACTTTGGCTGTGAAAAGTCTACATGGCACAATACCCTGCTATTATTATTTACATCACTATATTCCCTACTACCGCAAATAGAGACGTGGCCACATTGAAATAAAGCATAGCCAATGTATTAAAAATAATTGAGGTCATTAAATCACACGTTTTTTCTCTCATACGTCACTTACATATCATTATTTTATATCTCTTTCTAAAAAGTGTATTTTTGCCACCTCTCTGATCCTGGACCATGGCGTGGAACAGAAGCTCAAATGAAACACTTTCAGTCGTGGGATGAATCTAACAGCGCCACACAGTTGCTCAGAAATAATTTCGCGTTACTGTAAACCTGTTGTAGGTCAATATTGAGGCATTTTGCTGTTTGTACAGTGCGATCTTTGCGCGTCTGAAAGCAGGGCTCTTTGATTCGTGGCACAGAGCCTCTACTGTACGGCTGCGGCCGAACGGTGCCGTGGCAGTGGCACTGGGTCGACTTCAGCTAAACTGACTGGAGAGAGACAAAAAAGAATCCATCCATACCAGCGAGAACGCCCGCGACTACAGGCGATGCGTACCGCAATCTCAAAACACACATGTCGTGCTCGTTTCCCAAGAGATGACTGACTCTGGCACAATAGCCTATACGATCAATTGCATAAACGCACAATCTATGTGATAGCGTTTGACCTAAAACAGGCAACACATTCTTTCCCAACCTCGGCGACACAGGATGGAATTACGCGTCACCCGGATGGCCGGGTGTTACAACCTTGTCATTATTTATAAAATGCGTGATTCAACACAGTCAACAAATACATCGATATCAACATGCCACAACAGAGTGGGCACTGGGCAGGACGTCACAGACCAATGAACACAACACACAACAAATTCGAGAGAGACAGAGACCCTACCTACCTGGTTGGAACATACTTTGGAAATAAAAGATGACCAGAATAAAAGATCCCAAACAAGTGGCGAGTACCATCCGGCATATTCTGCTCATCCTCATCAGCTCGAGCAGAGTCTGTTTCATGGCTGTCAGGGAATGACTGTGGCGGATTTTCTGTGTGTTGGTCGGTCTGAACACCGGGGCTTGGCGTGCCGTTGTGGTACTGATGGTGATACTCGCTGCAATTGTCCGCTACTCAATGAGCTCAATGCTTTCGCTCTGGACTGTACTATTCGTCCCTACCTCCTAAACTACAGGGGAAGCAAGACAACGATTCTGCCCCCTCTTACAACAGAAAATGAGCGCGCCCAAACGCGATGAGCAAGGCAGACGAGTTAAACAAAACCTCTATCTCACGTCGCACACTGAGAAATGAATGGTTTTATACCACATTGCTATATATTTCTTTTTGTATGTGGCTAAATATGTCTAAGTGTTTCCCCCTTGTAATAAGACTATTAATGGAAAGATGAATTATCACCATCTGAGTGAGTGGCTGTATAAGAGAGGTACTGTGTGGATTAATTCACATTCCTCACACCAAGAACAGGCGAACACTAACAAGAGAACTAGATCGATGCTGCTGACATAGCACAGACATGGGGAAACTGTTCATTATAACAGATTACATATAGTAGGCTACTGTCGAAAACCGGCTTTCTAGTATGAAAATGGTTCGGGGGATCAGGTTGTGAGTATATTGCGTAGCTAATTGAATTGCACGCATCTATAGATTAGATATATGGTTCTTGTTCATGTCCAGTGGATGGGAATACCATATTTAGATCATTTAAATCCCACACCAATCATTGAGTTAATTGAATTTAAATCTAAGAATGTTGTCAAATCAGGCTAGGGAGAGTTATGAATTGAATATATTTGTATTACCTAATTAATGACATGGCTAAATTTGAACACATTTTACCCGTTGGACGTTGCCTTGCCAGTCTTGCAGAGGCCATAGAAGGATTCGTTATGCAATGTGGTAATTCCTCAATACTATGGGTATGGGTATTATAGCAACCACCTAGTGTCAAGGTTGCAGATATATTCTCCAAAGTGCCCATAGAAAAGAGTTTGGGTTTTGACCTAGCACTACACAGCTGATTCAAATAATCAACTCATCATCAAGCAAATTTGATTATTTGAATCAGCTGTGTGTTGCTAGGGCAAAACCAAGACGTAGATGGCAGGAAACCCTGCCATAGAGTACCACAGTGTGAGTCATCATCACTGGTGATTTTAGCATGTAAATCTTGGTGGGAAACTAGTGTAAAAAGTAAACTAATTATGCATGCCAGCAAAGCCCTACACAACACTAAACAATACATTAATTGCACTAAAATGGTGACAAACGGTGCCCACAAACTGTTAGGGCCTACATAAAGCTGTCCCAACTGCAGAGTCCCAACAGCAGTCCCAACACCTTACAACTGCTACACCTGGCTATCAGCGGAGCCTTGTCTGGCAGCGAACAGTTAACTCAGCCTTATTTACTGCCTTTTTAAAACATAGCTATATGGCTGACTTGTTTTAAAAAACTGTGTTTTTTACTGACAATTGAGATGTACACACTATGGCATAAGGTACGATGAGCGGATAAGAGGCAATCCGTAATTTAGATGAAGACATTCATGAGCGAGCTAGGATAGACATTGTCAATATAACTATTTGTTCAGCAACAGAATTCAGAACATGGGCCATTCTTACAGTATTCTCCCTGTACACCAAGTCAGAACCGTGGATAAATAACGGGGGCATATAAGCAGACAATGAAGCCCTTACAATATTCAGTGATTAACATTTCTCTAAAACAGGCTATAGGCTACATGTGCACCACCAAGTCAGAACAGTAGGTGAAATTAAGAGGGGAAAAGGGACCAAATTATTAGGGTGAAGCACATGTGCAACTAACACCTTACTATACAACATACACTTAGTATTACTTTCTTAGCTATGTTATACATATCTCTCTGGCATATTACATCATTTATGGACTCACCTTGTTGTGCTGTGTTCACTTCCTTCCAAACCACTCATTGTTGAATTTGCGATTTCCAACTTGTGTAATGTTTATGTCCGATAGCCGATACGTTTTATCTATAATTTCTCTTCATAATTTCTCTTCATATGACAAGGTTTGAAAAGGATTTGCCAGTAGATTGTTGACTTGATTCATGATGATGACTGCTAGCTAAGATATTGAAAGTATGATTTGGCCATATTTAATCTGTGGCCAATGACCTTGCGCCTTCTTGGATGGGCACATCTAATGTAACTCTATGGCAGCACCCAAAGGGCTAGAATTTCGAGAGTCTACCCTTAGATTTCGCGGTGAAGAGTGTCACCATGATGACGAACACTGAGCCAATCCACAGCGCAACGCTCCGTATTTTCTGCTGGCTTGCCCTACCACCACAGAAACCACTGAGTTAGGCTGAAACACCTGCATTTTGGAGCTGTCTTATTCAAGAAAACAAAAAAGAGACCATGTTTGTATGTAGCTTTATTAACTCAATGATATATACAGTGAGGGAAAAAAGTATTTGATCCCCTGCTGATTTGGTACGTTTGCCCACTGACAAAGAAATGATCAGTCTAAAATTTTAATGGTAGGTTTATTTGAACAGTGAGAGACAGAATAACAACCAAAAAATCCAGAAAAACACATGTCAAAAATGTTCTAAAATGATTGCATTTTAATGAGGGAAATAAGTATTTGAACCCCTCTGCAAAACATGACTTAGTACTTGGTGGCAAAACCCTTGTTGGCAATGACAGAGGTCAGACGTTTCTTGTAGTTGGCCACCAGGTTTGCACACATCTCAGGAGGGATTTTGTCCCACTCCTCTTTGCAGATCTTCTCCAAGTCATTAAGGTTTCGAGGCTGACGTTTGGCAACTCGAACCATCAGCTCCCTCCACAGATTTTCTATGGGATTAAGGTCTGGAGACTGGCTAGGCCACTCCAGGACCTTAATGAGCTTCTTCTCGAGCCACTCCTTTGTTGCCTTGGCCGTGTGTTTTGGGTCATTGTCATGCTGGAATACCCATCCACAACCCATTTTCAATGCCCTGGCTGAGGGAAGGAGGTTCTCACCCAAGATTTGACGGTACATGGCCCCATCCATCGTCCCTTTGATGCGATGAAGTTGTCCTGTCCCCTTAGCAGAAAAACACCCCCAAAGCATAATGTTTCCACCTCCATGTTTGACGGTGGGGATGGTGTTCTTGGGGTCATAGGCAGCATTCCTCCTCCTCCAAACACGGCGAGTTGAGTTGATGCCAAAGAGCTCCATTTTGGTCTCATCTGACCACAACACTTTCACCCAGTTGTCCTCTGAATCAGATGTTCAGTGACAAACTTCAGACGGGCATGTATATGTGCTTTCTTGAGCAGGGGGACCTTGCGGGCGCTGCAAGACTTCAGTCCTTCACGGCGTAGTGTGTTACCAATTGTTTTCTTGGTGACTATGGTCCCAGCTGCCTTGAGATCATTGACAAGATCCTCCCGTGTAGTTCTGGGCTGATTCCTCACCGTTCTCATGATCATTGCAACTCCACGAGGTGAGATCTTGCATGGAGCCCCAGGCCGAGTGAGATTGACAGTTCTTTTGTGTTTCTTCCATTTGCGAATAATCGCACCAACTGTTGTCACCTTCTCACCAAGCTGCTTGGCGATGGTCTTGTAGCCCATTCCAGCCTTGTGTAGGTCTACAATCTTGTTCCTGACATCCTTGAAGAGCTCTTTGGTCTTGGCCATGGTGGAGAGTTTGGAATCTGATTGATTGATTGCTTCTGTGGACAGGTGTCTTTTATACAAGTAACAAACTGAGATTAGGAGCACTCCCTTTAAGAGTGTGCTCCTAATCTCAGCTCATTACCTGTATAAAAGACACCTGGGAGACAGAAATCTTTCTGATTGAGAGGGGGTCAAATACGTATTTCCCTCATTAAAATGCAAATCATTTTATAACATTTTTGACATGCGTTTTTCTGGATTTTGTTGTTGTTATTCTGTCTCTCACTGTTCAAATAAACCTACCATTAAAATTATAGACTGATCATTTCTTTGTCAGTGGGCAAACGTACAAAATCAGCAGGGGATCAAATACTTTTTTCCCTAACTGTATATATATATATATATTTTGTACATTGTTTGTAAACTGATATGTGACACATATTAATGGCAAAATAACATGCCAAACAGGCAAGCCCCCCACCCCAAAACAAATGTGTATTATTTTTTTGCTAAAAATGTGGGGCTTGTCCAAGAGAGATTTATATGGTTATCATCACGACATGGTAAGCCTACATGAAATACAGACCTTATTTTAAGTGTTTCTAAAATCCCCTATGGAAAAAATGAATGATGGAAAAATGACAGGAGCCATTTTCTTGTTTGACTGCTAGGTTTTATGGGTATTAGGACACCTTCACCGTGGGGCTTTATCGAGCAAGTCCACAGTGATCTATTCTAAAAACCAAAGGAAATACCTTCTGAAAGATGCCAAAGCAAAGTGACAAAAATATGAATAAATGTATCATTATATGATTATAACTGGGACAATTGGAGACATAGCTGAATGGTATTCCTAATAACTTGTTCTGGGTGATATCAAATACATCTACACTGTTCCGCTTTCCTTCTATTGATCTATTTATATCTTAATAACGTTTGTAGACTGGTGTACTTTCCCTTATTGGTACATCAGTCTCAGTCTCTGAATGCTCAATGTGTCTGCATAAGGAATAAATAGCAAGGTTGTCTAGAGGACAAGCTGAACTGTAAGCAGTAATAAAAAATGTCTTCCTCAAGCAGAACTAAATCGTTAGTGAAGCATGCCTCTACAATGTTCCATGGGGTAGTAACGGTGAGTATGTGCTGACAGGTGAAAAAAGTGTCTGCATAAAAGAGAGAGGTCTGCATTAAAGAGAGAGATGCAGCACAAACACATACATGCACACATGTGCACACTTATTAGGGGGGGTTCTCTATCATTCTAGGTGTTGTAGCCTTTTGCCCCTGTCTCTCCTCCTATTAGTATGAGAGACCTTACTAATGATCCCTGTGAATATTCATCACAGTGTTTAAGTCAGTCACTATGTCCTGCAGAAGTGAGACAGAGAGAATGACAAAATGGAGATAGTGAGGGAGAGAGAAAAAGACAGAGATTGTAGTCTTAGGTTAGTGTATCCCTATGTGAACCACTTACCTTCATTAAAAGTAAGAGCATTTTATTAATGAATATTTCTTCACTCTGATAATAATTTAATCTCGATCTGTTCATTACATGACATTATGGCACTTAAATCCCTTCAGTCCGTAGGTACAGAACCCTGCATAAAAGCATGAACTGTGTTTCTACAGTATTTAAATGCTCAAACAGGGCTTTATCGCTACTCAGCAGCCATTAAACTGAGCCAGTACAGTCCACAGACTATGAGTATTCATTTGGACTGCAGAGTTCACAGCTGAAAGGTGTCAGAGGTGCCTCCATAGGTTAATATCAAAGTTTGGTTCATTAATATGGCAAAAGAAAGAGTTTAAAAGAGAAAAAAAAACATGTAAACAGGAAGTGACCCCAGTGTCTAGGGCCAGCAGCAGCAGTGTCAGTCCCCGCCCACCTGTCAACCAAGCTCCGGACTCAGACGTCATTGGACAGTTGATAGCTGCCCTGCTGCCCGTCACTCAACAATGAGGATGTTCTGACAGGCAACCGTGATTGACAGCAGGGGGCTAACCTCAGCAGTTTCCTCTGACCATCATGGTGTCAGTGGCACGCTGAGTTACTGTCAGGTTGGTCAACACCTGAGGGAGAGACACACAATTAATAACCATTTAACAACACAGACTCAACATCCTTTCAAGAGAGAGAAAATGTGTTTGTGCGAAGTTCAGACAGTTTCCAAACAAAAAGCCACCCCACCCAGCACTACTGTTATAAAACCTCTGTGAGCCATTAATGTGCCACATCACACTTCTCAAATCCCATCTTCCCTGCTCAGTTGGAAACTAAAGTTTTCTACAAACTCCATTAAACGGTTTATTAAAGTCTCAAGAAAGTCTTCAAAGTGTCAGGAGAGTGAAAAGCAGCCCAGCAGAACATTGGGCTGAGGGCTCCATCCTGTATTAGCTTATAGGATATGGACTGTGTGTGATGTGGTTTGTAATGTAAGTCTATGAATAATTCACACAGGGAGCATTAGCAGCAAGCAAACCATCAGAGACAGTTGATCTGGGACCGTTGGACTTTTGATAATGTACGGCGGCCATTTTGTGCCAGATTGTTCACCATACATTAGTTATTGCAATGGAGAGGTAAAGAAACTGGCGTACTGACCTGGGCACAAACAGGGTGGAGTCCCACGGTGGTGTCCAGCTGCTGTTTGATCAGACCACACCTCAGAGCCACAGCAAAGCCCTGGATCACCTGCCCTGCACTGGGCCCCATCACATGGAGACCTACCACACGCTCCTGTGGAGGTGACAGAACACACACATACACACACACACACACACACAGACACACACTATAATATACAGAAAACACACACACAAATACACCTATACACGGTGGCAAAAGCTGAATGAACATGGAGAAGTGTTCCTCTAGAGCAGGGATGGGCAACTCCAGTCCTCCGGGGCCTGACTTGTGTCACACTTTTGCCCCAGCTAACACACCTGACTCCAATAATTGGTTTAATCAGCTGTGTTTTCTAGGGATGGCCCCAGAGGACTGGAGTGGCCCATCCCTGCTTTAGAGGAAAGAGAATGCCCTCAAAGAGTAAAGACATTTAAAGTAAAGCCGTAAAATCCCAACACATGTCATGAAGTGAGTGCTGACCTGGTCAGGTATGTGGCAGATTACTTTAGCATAGCATCTTGTCCCTTCTAGGTACCGTCCACTCCAATGGCCAGTAGTAGCTATGATACACCTACAGAGATCAAGTTTCAAGTTGTATTAGTCGTATGTACGGGTTGGTTACGCATGCTATACATCGTCCAATGAAATGCTTTCTTGCAGGTTCTTTCTCGACAATACAAACAACAATAACAAATAATAAAGGACATAGAATACATAACTACTGTGTGTGTTTTGTATGTTGTGTGTGTGTGCATGTGTACCTCCACATTGTCCTCTCCAAACTTGAGACTGGTGTTCTCCTCTGACAACCCACAGGTAGAATACTCCATGGGAGGGAACAACTAATAGTGTGTTAAGTTAGTGACGGTGTGGCTCAGTAGGTAGAGCATGGTGCTTGCAACGCCAAGGTTGTGGGTTCCATTCCCACGTGGGACCAGTACGAAACCTATACGCACTCACTACTGTAAGTCGCTCTGGATGAGAGTGTCTGCTAAATGTTTCAAATGTAGATGTAAAACCCCAGCATATTAAACTCTTCCTGAAAAGTCTCCCTCCCATCAGTGGAGACAGGCACTTTGAGACTGCCTGCTTCAATCTGCTCAACCTAACAAATACAGTGAGGGAAAAAAGTATTTGATCCCCTGCTGATTTTGTACGTTTGCCCACTGACAAAGAAATGATCAGTCTATCATTTTAATGGTAGGTTTATTTGAACAGTGAGAGACAGAATAACAACAACAAAATCCAGAAAAACGCATGTCAAAAATGTTATAAAATTATTAGTATTTTAATGAGGGAAATAAGTATTTGACCCCTCTACAAAACATGACTTAGTACTTGGTGGCAAAACCCTTGTTGGCAATCACAGAGGTCAGACGTTTCTTGTGGTTTACCAGGTTTGCACACATCTCAGGAGGGATTTTGTCCCACTCCTCTTTGCAGATCTTCTCCAAGTCATTAAGGTTTCGAGGCTGACGTTTGGCAACTCGAACCTTCAGCTCCCTCCACAGATTTTCTATGGGATTAAGGTCTGGAGACTGGCTAGGCCACTCCAGGACCTTAATGTGCTTCTTCTTGAGCCACTCCTTTGTTGCCTTGGCCATGTGTTTTGGGTCATTGTCATGCTGGAATACACATCCACAAGCCATTTTCAATGCCCTGGCTGAGGGAAGGAGGTTCTCACCCAAGATTTGACGGTACATGGCCCCGTCCATCGTCTCTTTGATGCGGGGAAGTTGTCCTGTCCCCTTAGCAGAAAATCACCCCAAAGCATAATGTTTCCACCTCCATGTTTGACGGTGGGGATGGTGTTCTTGGGGTCATAGGCAGCATTCCTCCTCCTCCAAACACAGCGAGTTGAGCTGATGCCAAAAAGCTCAATTTTGGTCTCATCTGACCACAACACTTTCACCCAGTTAGTAGAAAGAGGAGGAAGGGAAGCGCTACTAAGGTACACAATAGTAAATGTTGGTAGACAGAAGGTGCTCTTTGGTAAAAGGGGTGAGTTGGTCATCAAAAAGAAAGGAGGACCAAGGCACTCTTCATATAATTGATTAAAATGCCTTTATTAGTATGGCATGTTCAATAGAAACAATGTTTTTAAAAATCGGCTGCATGGCCTTCGTCAGGGAGTACAAAGAAATAATACAATGTTCTCTTTTTAACAGCTTTTCCAATTAACCCTAATTTGAAGAGGGAGTGGTTAAAATTGATTGGACACACCTAGTAAGCAATAGTATATGTTACGCCCCTGAAAAAGGGGAGAAATAATCACGAGAGTGATACGGTTTTGTTTCCTCAACGAGAACTTTTACTGTAATGAGGAAAAGACCGCGATTTCCCCGCGAACTTGAGTGGAGACCAGAGCAATCGGTCTCAGACTCATGGATTAAAGAGCATTTAGTAGATCACAGATTAACACTTTTCCCCTTAAATTAGGCACCACAAAATAAAGTAATCAATATAACGTTTACACATTCCTTTTACAATTCTTACCTTTTGTACACTTGATGGATTTTAACTTTAACACAATTATATGAATGTTATCAATCTCTATCAACTAATACAGAATGCATGATCTTTTTAACCTTAGATGTTTTAAGATCCTCACATACTATGAACTTACTAATACTTTTTAATGTATAACAGGCTATTAGTATTTCCTTTAACCTGTCACACTCTCCCCGACAAAATAAATGTTGTCCCAACATTACCAACATTGTCTTCTTCAACAGTCTGTATGCACTGGACCTAGGAAATCCTCTTCTGTAAGGTAGTACTTGAGCAGAGGTCAAGGGTCACAGTTCAAATATAACTAACAAATTATTTTCACAGTCCATATCTGTTGACCAGCTGTATAAACAGTCCATAAGCAGTCTTTTCTCATACTATTGATCAACAGTCCATCACTTTTAATGGTCTATATGCATAGTCTGCAAATTGTCTCTTGTGACAGTCTGAAATCAGTCAGTAGTCCATGGTCAAACATGTCAACTCTGTAGCCTCATGTTTGCTGAAGCCCATACATGTAAGGTGGCTGAAAGTAACATTGCTGTAGTGATGGCAGCCATGGAACCATTCCTGGTGCAGAGTAGACAGGGAACAACTGTGGCTGTGGCTGGATACTGTAGCAGGAAGGGATACCAAGATGATCATAGTTGATACGTTTTGGAGGGTGTCTCTCTCTTTGTGGCAGCTGGTAGGCCGGTTCCTCAGGTTCAGCAGCAGCAGTTAATGAAGGAAAGGCACTTGGTGGACGATCATCAGGCAAATTTTTAGCAGGCAAGTTCATCTCCTCAACTGTTGTCTCCTCCAGCCGCTTTTCAACCAGAGGCTGTGCTGGTTGCGTATCAGGGACTGGCACGGCAACTGTCTGTTTCACTGGTGGGGGCCTGTGTTCCCACTCTCTCGCTGGTTCAGCATTCCTCCCCTCAGGTACTGTAGATGTGGGAACCTGTAGCGGCTCATGATGAAGGTCATATTCATCACCGCTGTCTTCATCAGAATCTAGAGGCTCTGATTCAGGCTGATGTCTCCTTTTTTTCTGACTTTTGTCATCTTTGGTCATTTCTGGTTGCGTCTCAAAAGGTAAGTGGTCACAGGACATGAGCAGGTTTCTGTGCAGGACCCTGGAGCGTCCCCTACCCTTTTCTGGTCTCAATTCATAAATCGGCAGATCTGAACCCATTTGTTTCACTACTGTGTGAATTGTATCTTCCCAATAGTTACGGAGTTTTCCTGGTCCTCCTCTTGGTGTCAGGTTTTTAATCAGAACTCGCTCGCCAGGCTGTAGCACTGAACTCCTAACTTTAGCGTCATAGTACTTCTTACTTCTGTCAGCGGCTTTCTGAGCATTTTCATTTGCAATGGCGTATGCTTCTTCCATCCCTCGTTTCCAGTTCTCCACGTAGTCTCGCTGGTTACTGGAACCTGCCTCTGTGCACAATCCAAAGAGCATATCAACTGGAAGCCTGGGTGATCTCCCAAAGAGAAGATAAAATGGTGAATAGCCAGTCATTTCGCAACGGGTGCAGTTATAGGCATAAACCAGTTTGTTCAGAGACTCCTTCCAATTTGACTTTTGTGTCTCAGTTAGTGTCTTTAACATTTGCAACACTGTTCTGTTCATGCGTTCCACTTGACCGTTCCCCATCGGGTGATAGGGTGTTGTTCTGGACCCCGCCATGCCACTGAGTTTCTTTAACTGATGGAACAACTGATTTTCAAATTCTCCCCCTTGGTCATGGTGGATGCGGGACGGGAACCCGAACTTCAGAGCAAAGTCATTGAAGATGAGATTTGCAGCAGTTTTACCTGACTTTGATGTGGTGGCGTAGGCTTGAGTGAAACGTGTAAAATGATCAACAATCACAAGGATGTACTCATAACCCCCTTTGCATCTGTCGAGATGAAGGAAGTCTATACATACCAGTTCAAATGGCTGTGTTGTCACAATGTTTGTCAGAGGAGCTCTTGTTTCATGGGCTGGCTTTTTCTGCTTGACACAGCAACAAGTTTTAGTCACATAGTGCTCGATGTCAGATTGCATATATGGCCAGAAGAAGCGGTCACGTACTAGTGATACAGTGCGATCAGTACCTTGGTGTCCCATGTTATTGTGCAACTCTTCCATCACTTTACCTTTGTACTGCTCTGGTAGAACTAACTGCTTGCGGGCTGTAGTAATTCTGTACAGAATGCCATCACTGTCTATTGTCAATTTGTCCCATTCCCTGAATAGGCATTTTGTCTTTGGACTGCATTCCTTTTGCTCTTTAACTGGCGGTTTGGAACCAGACAGTTTGAAATTGAGCACAGGACGGATGACCGGATCAGATTCTTGTGCTTCTCTTATCCCATCTTTTGGGATCGAGCTGATTGTTGCAGTGGTTGTCTCACCTTCAGCTGATACTGACATCGATGCAGCTGAAAGTGACCAAGGTACAACAGCCTCTTTCTGTACCTCAACTGCTTGTATCGTGGCGGCAATGGTGTCTGGTGGAAGCTCCTCAGAACATTCTTCCATCAGTGACTCTACATCCAGTGGCATCCTTGACAAAGCATCGGCATCGCCGTTCTCTCTGCCTGGCCTGTACTTTATTGTAAAGTGGAAATCAGCCAATTCTGCAACCCACCTGGAAGTGGTTGCGTTCAGTTTTGCAGTAGACAGAATGTAGCTGAGCGGGTTGTTATCGCTGTATACAGTGAAGGTCGGAGCATAGTACAAATAATCACGGAACTTATCAGTGATTGCCCATTTCAGAGCTAGAAATTCTAGCTTGCCCGAGTGGTAGTGATAGTTCTTCTCAGCTGCTGTTAAGGTTCGAGAGCCATAAGCAATGACCCTAAGCTTCGCATCTTGCTTTTGATACAGAACTGCTCCCAAGCCTTGGTGCGACGCATCAGTGTGTACAACAAATGGCTGAGTGAAATCAGGGAAACCTAAGACTGGTGGGTGAAGCAAACACTCAATCAGCTGTTCAAGTGCCTGTTGATGCTGGTCAGTCCACAGGATTGGCTTGTTTGAGGGCACCACATGACTTGCTTTCTTTGTTTTTGTTTTCCGTGGGTGGTGAGGTAATTTCTCTGAATCTGCTTTCAGGAGGTCATACAGGCAGCTGGCCCTCCTAGAAAAGTCTTTGATGTACTGTCTGTAGTAAGTGAGCAAACCAAGCATTTTTCTGAGCTGGCCCACAGTCTCTGGTCTGATTTCTTTCAATGCTCTTACTGCTTCAAAATCGGCTGGGTCAACTCGGCTGCCCTCTGCAGACACTATTCTTCCCAAATAACGGACCTGGGGTTTAAAGAGATCACACTTACTTGGTTTGAGTTTAATGCCATACTCTCTGAGATGCTGCAAAACTTTTCGCACATCATTCACATGGCTGTCGAAGGTTTTACTGAAAACTAGCGTGTCGTCCAGATAAGGAATGCAGATGTTATCCCGGAGCCCTTCCAAACACTCCTCCATACACCGCTGAAAAGCTGCAGGAGCGTTCATGAGACCGAATGGCATACGTATCCACTCATAGAGTCCCCATGGGGTCACAAATGCTGTCAGTGGTCTGCTTTCTTCAGAGATGAACCCCTGGTGATACGCTTTTCCCTGGTCTAAGAGGGAGAACCAGGAATTACCACCTAAACTGTCCATGATGTCTTGGACCCGAGGGATAGGCTGGCGGTCGGGATGTGTCTTTCTGTTCAGGTCTCTGTAATCTATACACAACCGGAGGGTCCCGTCCTTCTTCCGAACGCACACGACAGGTGAAGAATATGAAGAGTTTGACTTCCTAACCCAGCCCTGGGCTATGAGGTCATAAAGGTAACCCTTCATCTCCTGATACAGTGGCCTGGGCACTGACATGTATGTGCGCTTGACTGGTTCAGAGTCCTTTAGAGAAATAGTCATTTTCAATCGTTCAATACAGCCAATGTCATTGTCTGATCTGGAGAAGGAGTGGCACTCTTCTCTAAGCATTTTCCTAACAACTTCTCTCTGCTCTTCGGTGAGGTGATTTAAACCTACTGGTGGATCCCACTGTTCAGTAGCAGTACATGGGGTTTGAACGCTTGTGTGATTCACTGTGGCTGGGGTGACAGTTTTTTCAAAGACTTGGGCAGGTAACACAGTCATAATGGTTTGTACAGTACCGATTATTGTGCGTCCTAGCAGGGCAATGTCGTGGTCAGTGGGGTTAGAGACATCAAGCATGACAACTGGAAAAACACCTTTCCTGACTCTGACTAGTGTGTCAAAGAACTCAAGGTCGTCTGGCCACTGCGGGTTCAGGTCTGGCTGGAAAAGCATTGTCATGTCCTCTTTGAAAGGCTGGGAAGCTACACGGCACTCAATCTGGATGCTACTGTGTTTTGGTACAGCAACCTTCTCTTTCTTGGTTTTCACTGCATATTCATCTGTCTGTTCTGCGCTAACAGCCTGTATAAAAGCTCTCACCTTGTTTCTTTTGAGGCTTGGGAAAGCTGTTTTTACTGCACTGTATCGTTTAGTCTTTTCAGTCATTGTCAGGATGTGCTCGATAACATTGAAACCTATGATGGGATGCGATAGGTGACAGCCTTTCATTACCAGCACTGGGATGATCAGTTCCTTTGTTTGGTCAGTTTCAGAGGCTAGCCGAAAAGTTGTTTCAATCCATCCCAGGTACGGCATTTCAGTCCCATTTGCTGCAGTCAACCTTAGACCATCAGGTGAGTCCAGGATTTCTGAAACATCTCTCAGCCTTGCGTTTGGGAGAGATTTCTCTTTCCATCGTTCATCGATGACCGATACCTGAGAGCCTGTGTCCCATAGAGCTTGTAGGTGGTGGCGATTCAGGTGACACTCAATAAGGCACTGTCTGCCGACTAGCGAGGTGACCTTACGGGGGTGGCAACCTTGAGCTAGGGATGGTAAAGAGTGGGCATTTTCCTCTGTGCAGGAAAACCTTTCCCTGGTAGAGTCAATTTTCAGGTGAGTGCATTTTTCCCTATGTTTAGTCCAATGTTGGTTTTGACATACTTTGGAACAGTACAGTGTCTCTTTACATGATGAACATTGTTTCAGGTTCTCAAATGAATCTTCTCTGGCACAATTTGCACATTTCTGGGACTTTTTGGTAGCTACGGTTAACACTCGTCCCTCAGCGGTAACCCTTCCCCGTTTAAAGGGGCCTCTCTTGATGGTCGGACTCCCCGGATTTTACATCCAGCTTGGAAATGTTCTCCACTCCCACATCGGAAGCAGTGTGTGCAGCGTGCATCTGTTCTGGCCCGCTGGCAGACAAAACACCTCCTTGGAGCTTGAGCAGAGCGGTTGGTATACAGGTTAGGTGCATATTGCTGCTGCGCAGGGTCAGGTGCTTGGGGCTGACTGTAGTTGCCGTAATACTGCTGCTGGAAAACAGGTGGCTGGGGGTCCCTATCTGGCCTCCTAACTGGAGGTGGGGCATAGACACAAGGCGATGACTGAAACATAGGCTGCCGTAATGTCTCCTTAATCTGGGCAATCTCTGCACTGAGACCTTTTAGAGAAGCTACACCTGTCTTAAGTTCAGCTAACTCTGTTAACAGTTCTGCGGGTATCTTAGCTTTGGCTTCCTTCACAGGACACTTTGCAGATGGCGTATCTTCTAACTGGACTACACTTACCGTTGTAGCAGGCTGTGGAGAATTAAACCGCCTTTTGTTTCGTCTTTCTATCTCATTAGCACAAGCAATGTTAAGCTTCTCTAGCAAAACCTCATCTGATGTTTCGCTATCTAGCAGGAGAGGCTGCATGTCTATCCTGATACTGTCACTCTGGAGACCTGTAAGGACTGTGTGTAAACACATGCGCTGGACTAGAGCAGGGTCATACTTAAGCCCTGATTCTGACTCCTGGGATGCAAACAGTACTTTCTGCCTCAAATCTAAGACGCGCATCAGGAAGCTTTGAGGGGTCTCCTTGCTATGCTGTGCTTCTGAAGCTAGCTGTTTGTAAAGCTCTGTTGCACTCTTCTCTTGGAAGTGGGAACGCAGGATACATCTAAGTGTGGTAAGAGTTAGCTGGGGTTTACCTTCCAAGTAGCTGCGTAGCTGTGAGCCTGGAGAAATAGCCCTGACTACTGCGTCTACTATTTCTACCTCAGGATAGCCTCTGTTAAGTCCATTCACGATCTGATGGGCAAGGCTGGAAAAAATCAGTTTATCTTTCTGGCCCGGTTCACCTATCTGACCAGAAATTTTAAACTCTTTGCGCCAGTATGAGCTGGGCTGTGCACTGGGTGAGAGCGGCACGCTCACCTGAAGATTAGCATGGGGTTGGGGCTGACGTAGAGAATCACTGGCTTTGGCTGCAGTAATCTGCTCAGTTCCCACCCTTTGTTGTGGGGTTGCAGTTCTCAGTTCCTCTATTCTGTGATGTGTTCCGGCTGTTTCAATATCATGGTCAGTTTGCCCTGTTTTGTTATCTAAACCACTGATCATCTCTGTCATTTTGTCTTTAAGTAGCAACAATTCCGACATGCCGCCATCTTCTAACTCTGCAGCTTCCTCTCTTTCAAGGAACCTCATAATGTGAGTCATCAATGATATGCGGGATTTGTCTTGAACATCTCTTCTCTGTTCGCCTGAGATGTCAAGGAAATCCCATATCTCTAGTAACTTGTCTTTAGTCAGGGTGCACAATTCTCCTACTACCTCTTCCTGTAGTTCTTCCAAGGCGGTCGTCATGTTGACAGAACAGGAGGAACTTTTACTGTGCAGGAGTTGACTCTGAATTAGATGGTCCTTACTGTCTCTGATGGTCGATCAATGGCCTCAGCTGACACGTACTTAACCACCAACTTCCAGCTCTCCTCGAACAGCAACACTTTCCTCACTGCAGCCTGCCTGAGTTGTTATGTGGAGATTTAGCTGGCTCGGAATTCAGCGACCAGGATGTGGAAACTGGACATCTGAGCAGCAATCTCAGCGGAGCCTCCAAAAATGTTACGCCCCTGAAAAAGGGGAGAAATAATCACGAGAGTGATACGGTATTGTTTCCTCAACGAGAACTTTTACTGTAATGAGGAAAAGACCGCGATTTCCCCGCGAACTTGAGTGGAGACCAGAGCAATCGGTCTCAGACTCATGGATTAAAGAGCATTTAGTAGATCACAGATTAACACTTTTCCCCTTAAATTAGGCACCACAAAATAAAGTAATCAATATAACGTTTACACATTCCTTTTACAATTCTTACCTTTTGTACACTTGATGGATTTTAACTTTAACACAATTATATGAATGTTATCAATCTCTATCAACTAATACAGAATGCATGATCTTTTTAACCTTAGATGTTTTAAGATCCTCACATACTATGAACTTACTAATACTTTTTAATGTATAACAGGCTATTAGTATTTCCTTTAACCTGTCACATATACACACTTGTGTATACTATTGCTTACTAGGTGTGTCCAACTTGTGTATACTATTGCTTACTAGGTGTGTCCAATCAATTTTAACCACTCCCTCTTCAAATTAGGGTTAATTGGAAAGCTGTTAAAAAGAGAACATTGTATTATTCCCTATCCAAACTGCTTTCTCATGCTTAGCTGTACACAACACCCACCACCACCTTGTCCAACTGTCCAGACCTCCCTCTACTCCCATTATTCTCACCTGTCCAGACCTCCCTCTACTCCCATTATTCTGACCTGTCCAGACCTCCCTCTACTCCCATTATTCTGACCTATCCAGACCTCCCTCTACTCCCATTATTCTGACCTGTCCAGACCTCCCTCTACTCCCATTATTCTGACCTATCCAGACCTCCCTCTACTCCCATTATTCCCACCTGTCCAGACCTCCCTCTACTCCCATTATTCTGACCTGTCCAGACCTCCCTCTACTCCCATTATTCTCACCTGTCCAAACCTCCCTCTACTCCCATTATTCTGACCTGTCCAGACCTCCCTCTTCTCCCATTATTCTAACCTGTCCAGACCTCCCTCTACTCCCATTATTCTGACCTGTCCAGAAGCCCCCCTACTCCCATTATTCTGACCTATCCAGACCTCCCTCTACTCCCATTATTCTGACCTGTCCAGACCTCCCTCTACTCCCATTATTCTCACCTGTCCAGACCTCCCTCTACTCCCATTATTCTGACCTGTCCAGACCTCCCTCTACTCCCATTATTCTCACCTGTCCAGACCTCCCTCTACTCCCATTATTCTGACCTGTCCAGACCTCCCTCTACTCCCATTATTCTAACCTGTCCAGACCTCCCTCTACTCCCATTATTCTGACCTGTCCAGACCTCCCTCTACTCCCATTATTCTCACCTGTCCAGACCTCCCTCTACTCCCATTATTCTAACCTGTCCAGACCTCCCTCTACTCCCATTATTCTCACCTGTCCAGACTGCCCCTACTCCCATTATTCTGACCTGTCCAGACCTCCCTCTACTCCCATTATTCTGACCTGTCCAGACCTCCCTCTACTCCCATTATTCTGACCTGTCCAGAACTCCCTCTACTCCCATTATTCTGACCTGTCCAAACCTCCCTCTCCTCCCATTATTCTGACCTGTCCAGAAGCCCCTCTACTCCCATTATTCTGACCTGTCCAGAAGCCCCACTACTCCCATTATTCTGACCTGTCCAGAAGCCCCTCTACTCCCATTATTCTGACCTGTCCAGACCTCCCTCTACTCCCATTATTCTGACCGGTCCAGAAGCCCCTCCCCATGCTGACCTGTCCAGTGTGTGGCTCCTGTATCTCTCCATGGGTGTTCAGGTAGGTGACATCACTGTCCCTCAGCTCCCTCCTCAGCTCAAAGCTCACAGACTTCACATGTTGTTGTACCGTGTCCACCATCTCACCCCAGCCATGGGACACTACAGACCATAATAGCACATAGCAACAGACAATATAGCAACACAAACATCTAATCAACGACTAGCATTTAAACTCTGGATAGGACGCAAATAACTAAAGATAACATTTGACGGAATGACAACTAACACACACATTCAATATTGATTCAATGGAACAAAATACATATCTAGACTATAATAGAACTGATGCCCCAAATACACATCATGCACTGTAACTGATGCCCCAGACCCTCTCCAACTCTCACCCTGTTCCTCAAACTTCCAGCCGTACTTCCGGGCATCCTGAATGGCTTTTCCCAGCAAGGAGGCTTGGTGCAGGAGCTTCCTGGGAATACTGCCCACGTTCACACTGGAACCACCTAGACCTGGCGGACAGCGAAAGTCAATAACCACTCATAAAATGATTGAGCACAAAATGACATTATGTAATAAAGTAATAGGCATTATGGTGAAAACACTGTCTGCATCACACACCCCAGTTAGTGACTTTAGGGGTGGGAGCCACCAAGTCAAGGACCAGCACCCTCCTCCCAAAGCCAGCAGCTTCCTGAAAGAGAAAAGGGGGAAAAGAAAGGGGGAATACAGACGGAGAAGTGGGTGGGGGTAAAAAGAGTCAGTCGGATAAAGTAAAATCCCAAATCCTCCCACTGTCAAGTTCCTTCCTCTCATTTTCAGTTACCTCTGGATTTCAGAATATAACATCTCATGTTATTAGCATAAAATCTATTTATATGATAATTATCACAGTATGCTTGGGCACACTGTGAGCATTGGCCAGATCAGATGACTGCTGAATAAACATGTTAGTGTGTGTAGGCTGGCTCACAGCCAAGTGGGGTTAACACAGCTTTATGCAGGTTGACTACAGGTAGAGAGAGGGAATATCTGACCTTTAAAGAGGGTTTCTCCTTTAAAGGAGAAAAAGAGATTCAAACGGACATATAGGGATCGAGATAGAAAGATCATTAAGAAAAACTGCAGGGGAGAATGGATTAAACTCAAATAATTGTTATTATTGAGTTTCTCTGAATTTGAAACTGAATTAAAAGAACAATTCCTCACAAAAAAAGAGCAAGACTAGAAGAGAAGGTGAGACAGATCCATAAAGACGGTGGTAGATCAGTGACAGACAGGAAGAGACACAGACAGGCAGTACTGTAGATGTTGTGTAGTATTAGCGACCCACCTTGGACACAGCCAGTCCTCCAGACCCCCCTCCAATGACCAGCAGGTCATAGTCATACTGTCCACAGGACAGCCTTGTCTGCTCCATGTCTCTGCTGCAAGACAGACCAGTCTCTTGTGTGCTCCTCAGACCTAGGAGGAGAGACTGCTGGGGTTGGAAAGAAAACCTACAGGAAGGTAGAGTAGCTCTCCAGAAACTCTCTCAGAGAGAGAGCGAGAGAGAGAGAGAGAGAGAGAGAGAGAGACAACATTAGGGTCCATACAGTCATACAGTAAGCATTAGCTATTTGATATTTCCATTAGAGAAGGAAATGAGGCTAAATCATAACCTTGAGCACAAAGAGACATCTTTGAAGTGTGCTTCTTTGTCTCTCTGGGTGAATATTAGCACACCACATGTATAATTCCTCCAATAACCCCTGAGAAAATGTGTCATATCGTTTAACTCTGAATTTGAAAGACATTATGCTCTCATAAAAAAAAGGAATCTTTAAAAGGATTTAACATTTCAGTATATGGGTGTTTCTATCAAAGTTGGTGCAGGCAGTGTGGAAAGGAGAATTATGTTGTGTCCACATAGATTGTTGCAACCTTTCAGATATTGTTACAGCAACAGAAAAACATCATTTTATGTCCACACCCATTTCAACATCCATGTCTGAGCCATAGTGAGTTGGAATTAGATCGGCATGTGGTCTCAGAGTGAAACATATTGAAGGGGTGTAAAAATACAAGTTAGAGCATTTTTCAACAAACATTTGCATCAGCAGCAGAAGCAAAGACCATTGTTCCGTTTATGATATTATGTTAATCAATTCGACTGGGACTAGTGAAGTTCACAATTCAGCACTGCCTCAATTCAATTTGTGTTGGTGCAACGTAGCCACCTGGTGGATAAAATCAGAGCTGCACTTTTTCTTTATGAGTCTGAGTGAACGTCATACCACAGAATTTCTTTACCATCTTCGATTACACTATTGATTATCAATAAATAAATAATATTGGATGGGTCCATATCATTTTTTTAATAATCTGATTTCGTAGAGAAACATGATCCAAAGAGAAGCATACAATATGAATTTACCAACACACGTAAATAAATAAATACATTCAATAAAATATGAGTCCCACCAAAGGAACGTGTTGTTGGAAAGTTCTATCAAGTGTATTCTATACTTCAAGATAGTTCTGGAAGGAGTTTGTTACAGCGGTCAACATTTCCAAATAGTTTCGCTGAAATTTCTGACTCGACGGTCAGCGAGTGTGCCGATTTTGGTTTACTGTCAGAGGGACAGTACACAAACGCATGCGCAAAAGGTACTGCGCTGATGTTCACTGGTGGTGATAACAGGCAAACGCATGGATATGAATATCACTGTAATAATGTGAATACACAATAATATATTCAATCAATCAGTAAGTGTGTTAAATGCAATACAATTTTGCACTAGGTCTGCTATGTAATAAAAACACCCTGTTCTTATATAACCATAACAGACATACTGCATGATGACATCACCATTACATTGTATTAGTCAAAGCTTTTCTTTAAAACAATAAAATGGTAACAAATGCACACAGAGAAAGGGAGGGTCGCTTTTGAATAGAACACCTTACTAGGTGTAATGTAGTGGAGGGTGACACTTTGACAGAGCGGCCGCCTGGCGGTCGGGGGAGGTAGTGCAATGTATTTTTGGAGGACGCGTCGCTCCGCGCTGGGACTGGTTCTTTTGCAGCCATTTTCTGTCCAACCAACGGCCGTTTTGAGAAGGTAACCAACCAGGGCTTCATTGCAGGTTTGTGTCTGGCTCCGGCCAATGATTGTTAACCAATTCCTCGTTAGCTCGAATGGAAATGTCCGTCCCTGACTAATTTGTACTTGTTGCGTTTAGGAGTTTGAGAGCAGGAAGTGTAGTCAAAATTATTAATTAGCTTCATATCATGCCATGTCCCCCTGCCTCAGTTTTCGACACAAAGAACAGGCCGAAATTCCGATATGGAATTTCATTGTGAGCAGAGAGGTCTTGCAATGAGACAACCAATGTGGCTACTATATAACGTTAAATTGTACCCAGGAATCCAGAGTGGTTTCGTTGCAACAATAGTCGTTGATTAGTCAATCAGCATGTATGAGGGTCAAATGGCTACCTAACTAAAGCTATTGCTTCATTTGTCGAAATTATATTTGGAACGAAACATTTGCTAGCTAACGTTAGCTTGCTAGCTTCCCATTTAGCAAACAACCACTCACTTGGTCAGAGAAATTCAACTAATTCAGTAGACATGCTAGCTAACAGTTTTCTAGCAACCTAACCTGGCGAACACTTGGCTAGCTAGCTAAACTAGACACGGTTTAGCTAGCTAGCCAGTCAACAGTAAGTGCCTTCCAACAATTCAGCTATTTGAGTAAACCATGTCCTTTGTTCCAGATGGAAGAAGACCGTTCCACCACCGACGCCTCCCAGCTAACGTTAGGCATCTCTGGAGAATACATGTCAGGAGGATATGTACTCCAGTCTCAAGATGGTAAGGGACATCAGCTGATACATTCAATCCTAATTGGGGAACCAGGTGTGGGTGTATTATGAATTGAATATGCCCCAAATCAAAATGTAGTGTAGTGTCATTATTTTTTATTTAACTAGACAAGTGAGTTAAACATTGTTATTTACAATGACGGCCTACCAAAACGCAAAAGGGCTTCAGCGGGGACGGGGCTGGGATTTAAATAAAAGTTAGGACAAAACACACATCACGACAAGAGACACAACAACAGTACACAAAGCGAGACCTAAGACAACAATATAGCAAGGTAGCAACACAACATGGTACAAACATTGTTGGGCACAGACAACCGCAAGAAGGCAATACATCACTGCAAAGCAGCCACAACTACATTATCACTTTCTGTACATCTCAATGCAACAGTGTCAGTACCTAATGATCCATGTTTAACATAATGCGTGTGATGAAGATGATGGAGAGGAGAGTCTGAATGACCATGATGACGGGGGCATGAAAGAGAACTTCCGGGAGCAGGACATCTACCTCCCCATCGCTAACGTGGCACGCATCATGAAGAACGGCATCCCACAGACCGGGAAGGTAACCATGGTGTGTGTGTGGGCTGTGTGAGAGCAAGACTTGTCGTATTCATAATTGCACACCATTGTAAAACGTTTAACAGAAAAAAATGTTTTTGTTATTGGACAAGTTCAGCTAGTCCATCTTAATCACCTGTGCATATTCTTGGCTATCCTCTTTGAATACCAGCTCTCTTTCTGATTCGTTCTCATTTTTACCTCGTCGCCGATTCTTTCCTCCCTTACCTTTTATTCTTCGGCATATTCCCAAACGAACAGGCTTTGTTAAATCAGTCCTGATTTGTCCGTATTGAATTGAGTGTTATAAAAGTGGAATGAGAACCAATCTGTGACAATGTCACACATTTACAAAGTTAGCAAGCTTGTTAGCTTAGCTTTCAGTCTGTTTTTTTCCCCCCCCTGTTTGGTGCCAAGTGAATACGACCCACAAACGTTCTCCTCCTATTCCTCTTTGTCCTAAATTGTGTGTGTGTCTCACAGATAGCGAAAGACGCCAAGGAGTGTGTGCAGGAGTGTGTGAGCGAGTTCATCAGCTTTATCACGTCGGAGGCCAGTGAGCGCTGCCACCAGGAGAAAAGAAAGACCATCAACGGAGAGGACATCCTGTTTGCCATGTCAACCCTGGGCTTCGACATGTACGTGGAGCCCCTCAAACTCTACCTGCAGAAGTTCAGAGAGGTACAACTAAACACACTTCTTCTGCTCTGACAGTCTCTCTCACACAATCCCAAGTGTCCATGAACAATCGCACATCACATGTTATTTAATCTCTCACAATGTGTTGTTTCCTAGGCGATGAAGGGGGAGAAGGGAATCCCAGGTGTGTCGGTGGGAGAAGGCCTGGGGGAGGAGCTTACAGACGACAGCTTCAGTAAGTGGTTCAGAACTGTTCTTAATTTTGTCATCTCATACTAAAGTAAAGGCTTTAGAGTCATGCCTGCATACATATGTAAAATGTATGCAGGCATTAAAGTCGATTTGGATAAAAGCGTCTGCTAAATGGCATATTATATTCTTGTGCTGTGGACGGTTTTGTAACGTCCTCTTCCCTCCATTCCAGCGAATCAACTTCCAGCCGGAATAATAACAGCCGACGGCCAACAGCAGAACGTCATGGTGTACACCACCTCATATCAACAGGTAAGTGACATCAGACATTTGAACCAGAACGAGACCATTACGACATATCCATGACTGTTCTCTCCATTGCCTCTGTCTGCTCCTGTAGATTCCTGGCGTGCAGCAGATCCAGTTCTCATGACGAGGCCTTGCGCCTGCTCTGACCGCGGCGGCCATCGACTGCACAGACACAGGCCTGGCGACCGTAGGCTAACCATAGGCTGAGCGCATGACCCCACTGTCAAAAGGTCAAAGGCAATCGTCAGATGGACAGGAGGTCTTGGAGGGGGCTGTTATGGGTGGGAAGGGATGTGGTGGTTGACACAACCCTGTCATGTAAATGTAAGTCTGTTCTCTAAATGTACTACGTAGTCATGAGGTGCCACAAGGTTGAGTGCAGCTTTCAACCAGTTTGGGATACTTGATTTTTAATGCTATTCGGACCACTTAGTTTGTTTTTGTACATTGATTGTTTTATGCAGGTTTGGGAGGTGGAATGGGAAGGTTTTTATTTGAACCATGAGAAGAGGTGCCCTTAATGTCAGCTCTTTTCGACGTGGACAAACTAGTACCATGTGCTTTAAAGTGACGTAAGTCCTTTGAATAAAAATCCAAATGACCCAATACCTTCTGGTTGTCATCGATCTCTTTACACACATCTGAATGATTACACCAATTTTATCATAGCGACTAATAACCAGGGGTGAAAATAGATGTAATTTCTTCCCGGTACGGGACATCAATTAATACTGTTTTAATCAATATGACAATTCAAAAGAATCAGTTACAGTTGAGCCATGTAAAGGGTTAAGTGTTCCAGGAAGAGAATCACACAGCAGTATCTGGTGGGGAGGAGCATTACTAACGTCACTTTGTTGTACTGAAACTGAAGTAGAGAGACGTACAGTATCTTGTTTACGGGACCAAACTGTCCAGCACTTCAGAAATCTACTAAATAGCTACTACAAGCTGACTCTCCAACTCTTTGACACCAAGGACAGAAAGGACAGACATATCATCCACAAAAACATACAGGTGAGTAGAGAGATTGACATGGAAAGTTAAGCTTTACTGTGTTTACTGTGTATATTTCCTTTTTTATTGATGCAGATTCTACGCTATGTTACTCTTTTCAATCTACGGTTATCTATGTTGTATCATCATGTATCAACATTCGTTAATATCATCAGATAAGACAATGCTGACAACTCTAAAGCTGAAACTATCAAGAGCTGGCTGATTCCAGGAAATGGTTTATGGTTTCACTTTTGGTCTCTGTCTAGATATGGCCGCCTCCAGCAGTCTCCTGTCTGAAGAGCAGTTCCTGTGCTCTATCTGTCTGGATGTGTTCACTGAGCCAGTCTCTAGTCCATGTGGACACAACTTCTGCAAGGCCTGTATCACAAAGTACTGGGATAGCAATGACCTGTGCCAGTGTCCCATGTGTAAAAATACATTTGATAAGAGACCAGATCTGTTCGTCAATACTTTAATTTCTGAGATGGCTGCTCAGTTCAGACAGACAGTTGAAGTGAAAGCTACCAGCAGCCCGGACCAATGCTCTGCCATGATTGTAGAAGTGTCCTGTGATGTCTGCACTGGGATGAAGCTCAAGGCCCTGAAGTCCTGCCTGGTGTGTCAGACCTCTTACTGTGAGACTCATCTGGAGCCTCATCAGAGAGTCCCAGCCTTGAAGAGACACAAGCTGATCAACCCTGTGGAGAACCTGGAAGACAGGATGTGTAAGAAGCACGACAGACCTCTAGAGCTGTTCTGTAGGAGGGACCAGACATGTCTTTGTGTCTTGTGCTTGAAAGCAGACCACATGACTCATGACACTGTCCCTCTAGAGGAAGAGTATGGAGAGAGGAAGGCTCAGTTGGGGAAGACCGAGGCAGAAGTGCAGCAGATGATCCAGGAGAGACTGCAGAAGGTTCAGGAGATCAAACACTCAGTAGATCTCAGCAAGAGAGAGGCAGAGAGAGAGAGATCAGACAGTGTACAGGTCTTCACTGCTCTGGTGCGCTCCATTGAGAGAAGCCAGGCTGAGCTCATTGAGGTGATTGAGGAGAAGCTGAAAGCAACAGAGACGCAGGCTGAAGGGCTCATTAAAGAGCTGGAGCAGGTAATCACTGAGCTAAAGAGGAGAAGCACTGAGCTGGAGCAGCTCTCACACACTGAGGACCACCTCCACCTCCTCCAGAGCTTTCCATCCCTGTGCACCCCTCCAGACACCAGAGACTGGTCTGACATCAGTGTTCACAGTGATCTGTGTGTGGGGACTGTGATGAGAGCTGTGTCTCAACTGGAGGAGACACTGAATAAAGAGATGGAGAAGCTGCCTGAAGTCAAACTGAAGAGGATTCAGCAGTATGCAGTGGATGTGACTCTGGATCCTGATACAGCACATCCGTCTCTCATCATGTCTGAGGATGGGAAACAGGTGAGACATGGAGGCACACGGCCTAATAAACCTTATAATCCAAAGAGGTTTGACAGAGCTCTAAATGTCCTAGGAAAGGAGGGTTTCTCCTCTGGGAGATTTTACTATGAGGTGAATGTTCAGGTGAAAACTACATGGACTTTAGGAGTGGCCAGAGAATCCATCATCAGGAAGGGGAAGATCACAAAGAGCCCATTTAATGGATTCTGGGCTGTGGTCCTGAGGGATGAGTGTAAGTACTCAGCCTGTACCTCCCCCCGTGTCCCCTTATACCTGAGAGAAAAGCCCCAGAAGGTGGGTGTGTTTGTTGATTATGAGGAGGGTCAGGTCTCCTTTTATGATGTGGAGGCCAGGTCTCATATCTACTCTTTCACTGGCTACACCTTCACTGAGAAACTCCATCCATTCCTTGGCCCTGGCAATGATAAAGGTGGATACTCTGTCCCTCTGATCATCTCTCCTGTCAATCACACAGACTGAGTTCTAAACTGAACTAAATGACCAGTACATTTAGTAAATGTAGAATAATCATAGTCTGTTGTCATACACCAGGGAGAATATTTCACTGTAATGTAATTACTGGTAGTGGCTGTTTGGGTCCACCAGCCTTGTTAGATATAAGAACATCTCTCCAGGCTCATAACAAGGTATGATTCATATCTGGGAGTTACAGTACATTTTGGAGGATTATCCTGAGATAATATAAGCAATATGTTTGTTTTTTAAGCTCATTTATTGTTTGCGCTGTATATCTTTAATAACCTTTAATAAACTTGAATCCTGCATTTGGAATCATACAGTAGAAGAAAGAAATACTTGAGTCATTTTTATAAAAATATCCTAGTCATCAAGTGGGAGTGGTTTCAGTCCGAGCCTGTCTCGGTATTGGTCCATGTATGGCCGAACCGCCTCCCACACCTAGAGAAGGCCACGGGTGAGAAACAAACAGAGAAGTTCATTTTTATCTGCCTCGTTATCAATTAGCTGGAATGATGAATATAATACTGAGATGGGGTGTGTCTTTTGCCTTTTCCTCCCTGAGGAGCGTGTGAGCAGCCTCGATGTCAGGACTCATTTGACGGTCATGATCCCAAGGCCTGATGGGAAATAAGAATAAACGGATGTGCTGTAGAACTCCCCCCACACCTTTCCAGAACAACAACATTGGGCAGTACTCGAATCAGAGCTTCACATTCTCACCTGACAACAGAACGCACTAGCTCATGGACTTTCTCCAGGGGGGTAGTGGACTTGAGCGGGCGGAGAAACTCCAGGGCTTGACAGGCAGCGAGCAGCTCTATGGCCAGAACTGAAAAGCAGGGATGCCTTTTTATTCCCAGGGTTAACTCTGTATGCATGATATCTGATGGGACGAGCACATCACACACCAATGCCATGTGACTGTACGAGTTACCTTGCTCTACGTGTTCCACTACTCTCAGGGCCTTTCTAGCGGCCCAGCCCCCCATGGAGACGTGGTCTTCAGTAGCTGCGCTGGTGGACAGGGAGTCCACGGAGGACTGGTGGCACAACGCCTTGCTCTCAGATACTGCAGAGGAGCAGAGACACAAACACACTTTTCTGTTAGAACACACACACACACACACACACACACACACACACACACACACACACACAAAGGGCGGCAGCAGTGCAGTGTGCAATCATGAAGCCAGAGTTGAAGCCTCCGTCTTGGACCAGAAAGGCAGGCAACTTACTGAGGGAGGGGTTGACCAGCCTCTCTGTCCTCCTCTCACTCATACTGGCCAGCTCATGGACCTCGATGACCAGGTAGTCTAGAGCCCGGGGAGAGAGAGGGTTAGCCATGTCCCAGATCAGTTTGTGCTGCCTTGCCAACTCCTGTGATCATTGGTAAGGCAATACAAGCATATCTATAACCAGTCTAGGAAAGAGGGGGAACAGTACTGAAGGAACCGAGGAGTTTATTGTATGGAGTGAATCTGTTTGTCTGTGACTACCTTGGCTGGGTATTCTCCATGGAAATTACCCACAGAGATAGTCTCACCTCGCTCTGCAAAAACCATCTGTAGGAGAGTTAAGGTTTCGTATTTGGGACAACATTATGAGTCTCTAATATAAGCTGTTTACAGGAAACCAAAGCCGATGTGGGCTAGTCCAAGGGCTCCCCATTGTGGTGAACTTATATAATCACAGGAGGGGTCTAAAAGGAGATCAAAGAAAGACATGACGTCTTCAAGTAAATATAACAATGTAACTCAGTGGGAGGATACAGGGTTGTCAGTGGCACTGTTGAGCTCAGTGGAGAGGATGATCTTAACAAAGGCTATGGTGTCGTTAGCCACCCCATGAACCTACAAGAGAGGAGAGAGACACACAAATAAACACTGGTACTAGGGTTAGTTCACTCCAGCCCCTCACTGCAGGGGTACAAAGAGTTGTAACACACACACACACATACGCACGCGAGCGCACACATTCTACCTGTGGGATACAGTGGAGGGTGTATGCATCTTGGACACGGTCACATGTCCTACGACTCTCTACAGGAAAACACAACAAAGGAAGTCAGACAGGAAACGACAAAACAGCAGTGTTAAGGTTTCCACCAAAGTAAACATCTTAATTTGGACAAAAAATGTTAAGAAGGACAAGAATTGAGTGTGTGTTTCTGTGTGTGTTTCGCCTGCCTGACTTTACCAGAGATCTGGGAGGGGAAGACGTCAGAGTGGAGTAGAGAGCGGAGTCTCAGAGCCACCTCTATCTGACCAGGGTGTGGCCTCACTGCATGGATGTCTGGAAGGGCAGAACAAACCCGTTCACAATGGAATGGAACGGGTATCTTCTTATTGTATCAAAGCTCTAACAATGAATTCACTATGTGTGTGTGTGTGTGTGTGTGTGTGTGTGTGTGTGTGTGTGTCTGACCGCTGTGGAAGGCGTTGGTGGTGCCCCACAGGGCCTCCAGGCTGAGGGCAGCAATGATGTCAGCCTGCCTGGTCACGCCCACAGCTCGCTCCACTGCTTCCGCCACCAGAGATGACATCATCTGAGTCCCGTTGATCAGACCGACGCCCTGCACGACAAAACACTTACTTCCTTACTTGATCCTCAAAGACATCACTATCTACTGTGATTATATCCCTGATATGATATCATCTAACCTCAGTTATCAATAACCAGTATACAAGACTACTTAATCAATGCCTGATAGAAAATTTAACAAATAGTAAAAACAAGAGAGTTCCTATTGCTACAGCTCTAACACTGTGCCTCTTTAGGCTTCAGTACCAAAGGTGTGAGTCCATGACAGCAGTACCTGGAAAAGGAGGAAAGAAAGAATAAAGGAGAGGAGAAAGAAAGACGAAGGAGACGAGTTAGGGGCCTTAATGTATACATTTTATCTCTGTCATTCATCTAACAAAAACATGTTGGTAATCTGAGGTGTGTCTTTGGGTTGAGAGAGAGAGGTACAGTGGGGGGAAAAGTATTTGATCCCCTGCTGATTTTGTACATTTGCCCACTGATAAAGAAAGGATCAGGCATGTCAAAAATGTTATAAATTGATTTGCATTTTAATGAGGGAAATAAGTATTTGACCCCCTCTCAATCAGAAAGATTTCTGTCTCCCAGGTGTCTTTTATACAGGTAATGAGCTGAGATTAGCAGCACACTCTTAAAGGGAGTGCTCCTAATCTCAGTTTGTTACCTGTATAAAAGACACCTGTCCACAGAAGCAATCTATCAATCAGATTCCAAACTCTCCACCATGGCCAAGACCAAAGAGCGCTCCAAGGATGTCAGGGACAAGATTGTAGACCTACACAAGGCTGGAATGGGCTACAAGACCATCGCCAAGCAGCTTGGTGAGAAGGTGACAACATTTGGTGCGATTATTCGCAAATGGAAGAAACACAAAAGAACTATCAATATTCCTCGGCCTGGGGCTCCATGCAAGATCTCACCTCGTGGGGTTGCAATGATCATGAGAATAGTGAGGAATCAGCCCAGAAGTACACGGGAGGATCTTGTCAATGATCTCAAGGCAGCTGGGACCATAGTCACCAAGAAAACAATTGGTAACACACAACGCCATGAAGGACTGAAATCTTGCAGCGCCCGCAAGGTCCCCCTGCTCAAGAATACATATACATGCCTGTCTGAAGTTTGCCAATGAACATCTGAATGATTCAGAGGAAAACTGGTGAAAGTGTTGTGGTCAGATGAGACCAAAATGGAGCTCTTTGGCATCAACTCAACTCGCCGTGTTTGGAGGAGGAGGAATGCTGCCTATGACCCCAAGAACACCATCTCCACCGTCAAACATGGAGGTGGAAACATTATGCTTTGGGGGTGTTTTTCTGCTAAGGGGACAGGACAACTTCACCGCACCATTTGACGGGGCCATGTACTGTCAAATCTTGGGTGAGAACCTCCTTCCCTTAGCCAGGGCATTGAAAATGGGTCATGGATGGGTATTCCAGCATGACAATGACCCAAAACACACAGCCAAGGCAACAAAGGAGTGGCTCAAGAAGAAGCACATTAAGGTCCTGGAGTGGCCTAGCCAGTCTCCAGACCTTAATCCCATAGAAAATCTGTGGAGGGAGCTGAAGGTTCGAGTTGCCAAACGTCAGCCTCGAAACCTTAATGACTTGGAGAAGATCTGCAAAGAGGAGTGGGACAAAATCCCTCCTGAGATGTGTGCAAACCTGGTGGCCAACTACAAGAAACGTCTGACCTCTGTGATTGCCAACAAGGGTTTTGTACTAAGTACTAAGTCATGTTTTGCAGAGGGGTCAAATACTTATTTCCCTCATTAAAATGCAAATAATTTTATAACATTTTTGACATGCGTTTTTTCTGGATTTTTGTTGTTGTTATTCTGTCTCTCACTGTTCAAATAAACCTACCATTAAAATTATAGACTGATCATTTCTTTGTAAGTGGGCAAACGTACAAAATCAGCAGGGGATCAAATACTTTTTTCCCCCCACTGTATTGTGGGTAACCCAACTGTTTTGGCGTGGTCCCAGCCGCGTTGAGGCGACCACATCCTGCCCTCTCCCATAAGGCCCAGGGTGAGGTGGGCCAGGGGGGCCAGGTCTCCAGTAGCCCCTTACCGTCCCCTTCTCTGGCACCCACGACAGGCAGGAGGCTGAGGGAGTAGAGGTCGAGATCCGTCACACACCCACGACAGGCAGGAGGCTGGGGGAGTAGAGGGCGAGATCCGTCACACACCCACGACAGGCAGGAGGCTGGGGGAGTAGAGGGAGAGATCCGTCACACACCCACGACAGGCAGGAGGCTGGGGGAGTAGAGGGAGAGATCCGTCACACACCCACGACAGGCAGGAGGCTGGGGGAGTAGAGGGAGAGATCCGTCACACACACACACACACACACACATATATATATTTTTTTAAATGTTTGAATTAACACGTACGCGCACACATGAACACACACAAATGCATGCATGCATGAATGAATAAATAGATTAATTAATGACATTTTATTTTCGCGTTAAATCACCAGCTGGCGGCCCATCCCTTAGGGATGAATTGACACAAACAAACAATACATGATAAAACATTACAATGATTCACAGTGATACTTCTTCCGATGTTCTGCGCAGTGTGCACCACATGTGCACTCTCTCGCACACACGCATATGAACAGATACACACACACACACACACAAGCACAATGTACCTGGACAGGACATGCATACACACACACAAACAGATTTCACGCTTGGCATTAGTAAGTCAAACTGATGAATCAGAATTTCTATTCATGTTGTTATTGTAGACTGGGTTTACCAATGAAGGCTTTGACCATAGCCTGGACCGTTTCCATGGAGACGCCACTGTACCCTTTGGCCAGAACGTTGATCCTCAGAGCCAGTAGCATACGGGTCCTCTCTACACTCAATGGGGGGCCCACTCCCACACACACACACACACACACACACACACACACAGAGAAAAGTATTTCAATATGACCACCAGGGGTGCAATTTAGTCAAGGACAGGCCTGATCTGTCCCTTGGAAATAAAGGTATTATTATGACATATATTCGGTTTCTATAAGCATGGTAACCCACCAGCACTATGAGATCGAATCAGATTCGCCTGTAGTTCCCTGAAGACAAAAAACCCACACATACACTGTCAATAAATGATTCTGACAGTTAGCAGTTGACAAACAGATCTAGCGCACAATGTTTATTCAGATGGGAAAAGACTAGTTCTTTCCAGCTAGATAATAAACAACTTACATGAGCTTATCCTTCGGAATGAGCTTATGGGCAAATTCTTCAAACCCTGTGTTGACACCATAGACAACCACAGGCAAAAGCACACAGATATACAGAAGAGACATATAAACACAAGTACATTTACATTACATTTAAGTCATTTAGCAGACGCTCTTATCCAGAGCGACTTACAAATTAGAATCACACATTCTATTAATCTATAGCTATGTATTCTATTAATCTATAGCTATGTATTCTATAGCTATTAACCTCTAGCTATGTATTCTATAGCTATGTATTCTATAGCTATATATATATATATTCTATTAATCTATAGCCATGTATTCTAGTAATCTATAGCTATATATTCTATTAATCTATAGTCATGTATTCTATTAGTCTATAGTCATGTATTCTATTAATCTCTAGCTATGTATTCTATTAATCTATAGCTATATATTCTATAGCTATGTATTCTATTAATCTATATATTCTAATCTATAGCTATATATTCTATTAATCTATAGCTATATATTCTATTAATCTCTAGCTATATATTCTATTAATCTATAGCTATGTATTCTATAGCTATGTATTATATTAATCTATGGCTATGTATTCTATTAATCTCTAGCTATATATTCTATAGCTATGTATTCTATTTATCTATAGCTATATATTCTATTAATCTATAGCTATGTATTCTATTAATCTATAGCTATGTATTCTATTAATCTATAGCTATGTATTCTATTAATCTCTAGCTGTATATTCTATTAATCTCTAGCTATATATTCTATTAATCTCTAGCTATATATTCTATTAATCTATAGCTATATATTCTATAGCTATGTATTCTATTAATCTATATATTATATTAATCTCTAGCTATATATTCTGTTAATCTCTAGCTATATATTCTATGAATCTATAGCTATATATTCTATAGCTATGTATTCTATTAATCTATATATTCTATTAATCTATAGCTATATATTCTATTAATATTTAGCTATATATTCTATTAATCTCTAGCTATATATTCTATTAATCTATAGCTATGTATTATATTAATCTATGGCTATGTATTCTATTAATCTCTAGCTATATATTCTATAGCTATGTATTCTATTTATCTATAGCTATATATTCTATTAATCTATAGCTATGTATTCTATTAATCTATAGCTATGTATTCTATTAATCTATAGCTATGTATTCTATTAATCTATAGCTATGTATTCTATTAATCTATAGCTATGTATTCTATTAATCTCTAGCTATATATTCTATTAATCTCTAGCTATATATTATATTAATCTCTAGCTATATATTCTATTAATCTCTAGCTATATATTCTATTAATCTCTAGCTATATATTCTGCTAATCTCTAGCTATACATTCTGTTAATCTCTAGCTATATATTCTATTAATCTATAGCTATATATTCTATTAATATTTAGCTATATATTCTATTAATCTCTAGCTATATATTCTATTAATCTATAGCTATGTATTCTATAGCTATGTATTCTATTAATCTATGGCTATGTATTCTATTAATCTCTAGCTATATATTCTATAGCTATCTATTCTATTTATCTATAGCTATATATTCTATTAATCTATGGCTATGTATTCTATTAATCTCTAGCTATATATTCTATAGCTATGTATTCTATTTATCTATAGCTATATATTCTATTAATCTATAGCTATGTATTCTATTAATCTATAGCTATGTATTCTATTAATCTATAGCTATGTATTCTATTAATCTATAGCTATGTATTCTATTAATCTATAGCTATATATTCTATTAATCTATAGCTATATATTCTATTAATCTATAGCTATATATTCTATTAATCTATACATACTTCGGATTTTTTTTATGATGGTTTCTATCACTTCTCTGTCTTCATTGACTTTCCCTTCAGCCTCGCAGGTCAGCTGGGTGTCAAAACAGAGGAGTTCAAACATTAACCGACAGCAGTCCGCCAGCACGGCTGATAACGGTCTGATTGGACTTTGATGAAGCATAGTCTTCTTTACATCATACCTTGATGTTGAACAGGCCTTTCCCCAAACGGACCAGATCAGCTGTGTTCAGACTGTTCCCATCCAGAGAGAGGTACTGGAAGGCAACAAGACACACACACAGACAACGTCAATGACGGGCATACAGGCATGCAGACAGACACACAGCAATGTAGTCAGCTGTTACATTGTGGTAAATGTGTCAAATATGATTTGCTTTTCCATAACCATTTTGACTAAAAGGAATTATGTCCCTCCAAGTCTCCCACCCTTTTCTCCCTACCCCCTTATTTATACCAATGAATAGAATATTGTTCAAGCAGAGGATAATAACAGAATGCAGATACTCACCTTTTTGGGATCTAGACAGGTGTTTCCCAATGGCAGTTTCGTCCTTACCGATGTTGATAAAGTAGTTGTGCTCCGGCACATCGATCGATCCGGCACATACATCGATCGATCGATCGATCGATCGATCGATGTATGTGCCGGATCGATCGATCGATCGATCGATGTATGTGCCGGATCGATCGATGTGCCGGATCGATCGATGTGCCGGATAGATCGATAGATCGATAGATCGATAGATAGATAGATAGAGAGAGAGAGAGAGAGATGGATACAATCAAAGAGCAGTAAAGACAGGTAGCTACTGTGTGACAATGACAAGAGACAATTCTTTATAAAGCCAGGGGATAGGAGCATTTTCATTCATTAACTGGTCTACCCACCACAGGGCTTGTTGCAACAGTTAGGCTTGTGCCTGGTCGTTACTCTACGTCCGATTAAAAATGTAAGACTGACTTTTTTTAAATGTGTAACTGGTGCAACCAGCCCCTGTACATGAACAGTTCTGTCTCACAGTAACACCTCATATCTCTGTCTTGGTCCCCAGTCAGTGTACACCAATTTTTACTGGTTGTGTGGGATATCCTTGTACAGAAGTGTCCACACACACACACACACACACACACACACACACACATACATACATACATACATACATACATACATACATACATACATACATACATACATACATACACTTAAACAACACATCCTAGATCTGAATGAAAGAAATAATCTTATTAAATACTTTTTCTTTACATAGTTGAATGTGCTGACAACAAAATCACACACACACACACACACACACATACATATATTTAATTTAAACTACACCTATATATATTTAATTCAAACTACACCTATATATACACTGTGGGTTTAAAAAGTCTACACACCCCTGTTAAAATGGCAGGTTTTTGTGATGTAAAATAATGAGACAAAGATAAATTATGTCAGAACTTTTTCCACATTTAATGTGACCTATAACATGAACAATTCAATTGAAAAACAAACGGAAATCTTTGAGGGGGAAAAATAAAAAACTCACAATAACCTGGTTGCATAAGTGTGCACACCCTTTGTTGAAGCACTTTTTGATTTTATTACAGCACTCCGTCTTTTTGGGTAGGAGTCTATTCTCATGGCACATCTTGATGTGCCAATATTTGCCCACTCTTCTTTGCAAAAGCGCTCCAAATCTGTCAGATTGCAAGGACATCTCCTGTGCACAGCCCTCTTCAGATCACCCCAGAGATGTTCAATTGGATTCAGGTCTGGGCTCTGGCTGGGCCATTCCAAAACGTTAATCTTCTTCTGGTGAAGCCATGCTTTCGTGGATTTGGATGTGTGCTTTGGGTCATTGTCGTGCTGAAAGGTGAACTTCCTCTTCAGCTTTCTAATGGACGCCTGAAGGTTTTGTGCCAAAATTGCCTGGTATTTGGAACTGTTCATAATTCCCTCCACCCTGACTAAGGCCCCGGTTCCAGCTGAAGAAAAACAGCCCCAAAGCATGATGCTGCCACCACCATGCTTCACTGTGGGTATGGTGTTCTTTGGGTGATGTGCAGTGTTGTTTTTGCACCAAACATACCTTTTGGAATTATGGCCAAAAAGTTCAACCTTGGTTTCATCAGACCATAACACATTTTCCCACGTGGTTTTGGGGGACTTGATGTTTGTTTTTGCAAACTTCAGCCGGGCTTGGATGTTTTTCATTGCAAGAAAAGGCTTCCGTCTTGCCACCCTACCCCATTCATATGAAGAATACAGGAGATTGTTGTCACATGCAGCACACAGCCAGTACTTGCCAGAAATTCCTGCAGTTCCTTTAATGTTGCCGTAGGCCTCTTGGAAGCCTCCCTGACCAGTTTTCTCCTCGTCTTTTCATACATTTTGGAGGGACGTCCAGTTCTTGGTAATGTCTCTGCGGTGCCATATTTTCTCCACTTGATGATGACTGTCTTCACTGTGTTCCATTGTATATGTAATGCTTTGGAAATTCTTTTGTACCCTTCTCCTGACTGATATCTTTCAACAATGAGATCCCTCTGATGCTTTGGAAGCTCTCTGTGGACCATGACTTTTGCTCTGAGATGCAACTAAGAAAATGTCAGGAAAATCCTACTAGAATAACTGAACTTTATTTGTGATTAATCAGAGTCACTTTAAATGATGGCAGGTGTGTAATGACTTCTATTTAACATGAGTTTGAATGTGATTGGTTAATTCTGAACACAGCCACATCCCCAGTTATAAGAGGGTGTGCACACTTATGCAACCAGGTTATTGTAAGGTTTTTCTTTTTTCCCCCCTCGAAGATTTCAGTTTGTTTTTCAATTGAATTGTTCACATTATAGGTCACATTAACAGTAGAAAAAGTTCTAACATGATTTATCTTTGTCTCATTCTTTTACGTCACAAAACTTGGCATTTTAACAGGGGTGTGTAAACTTTTTATATCCACTGTGTGTGTGTGTATGTGTATGTGTATGTGTATATATATATATATATATATATATAACACACAATATATATATATATATATATATATATATATATATATATATATATATATATATATATATATATATATATATATATATATATATATATATAAATAAACTACACACATATATATATTAAATTTTAAAAATCCTGCACCCAATATTCAATAAAATGACAATAAAACACAATATCAAATTAAAGTGTAAAGGCTTACTCAACATTTTTAACATGACTCCTTTACCACTCCTTGATTAGCCAGCATCTGCCTCCTCAGGTGATGCTGCTGTCAAATCAGTTCCCTCTTTATACTGCATCTTATTGATGAAATGGTATTAATGGAAAAAGGTCAGCTTTACAGTCAAGTTCCAGCCAAAGCTTACCCAACCCTCATTCTAGGATTGTGCAATTATAGGTCTACTATACCCAGCCACCAAGCAGATTGTGTCCAGTAAAGGGAGGGAATTGTCCTGTGTGACCCACCAAGTTAGTCACAACATTCATGATCCATAACGGTCTGATATGATAAAGATGGAACGGATCCAAAATAAATTGGATTATTTCATGCGTTGGATAATCATTTGTGCAAATACTGAATGTAGACCATTCAAAAGTACGCAAAAACACGTGTATCTGTCTGCAAAGACAGACAGGTAGATTGTAGTGTACTTGTTTGTACTGAAACTACAAATGTAATGGAGTAAGCAGCTGATACGTCACGGGTGTCTATAGAAATAGGGTGGAGCTGTGTTGAATAATAATAGAACATGTGGGATGATTCAGTTGTCAGTAAGTGGGGGCCTGACTCTTTCTGTTAAAATCAGTTTCTGAGAAAGCAACGAAGGAGAGCAATTTTGGCATTTTTTGACATTTCAAATAGATTAGAACAGAAGCGAAAAGCTTCCATTCCAAGGGGACTTTTGAGCTGTACGGCATAGCACAGCTTTCATTCAAGATTTTCAAAATGTCAGCGTGTTTAAGGCACTTGAACACTTGCAGCCCACACTTGGGACAAAGCCTAATAAAAGGAGATGTATCAGAGAAATCTCTCATCTTGTGGTTACACATAACAGCCATTAATCAGGGTCAGAAGAAACAGCAGATATGGCTGGCCTGCGGAGAGGGTAACAGTGACTCTAGACATGCCTATGGGATGGTATCCATGGGATGGTATCCATGGGGTGGTATCCATGGGGTGGTATCCATGGGATGGTATCCATGGGATGGTATCTATGGGATGGTATCCATGGGATGGTATCCGTGGGATGGTATCCGTGGGATGGTATCCGTGGGATGGTATCCGTGGGATGGTATCCATGGGGTGGTATCCATGGGATAGTATCTATGGGATGGTATTCAGGCAGAGTGGTATTAGCGTAAAGCGTGGTGGCGCTCTGGCCAGATAATAGACTACTGCAGAATTCCAGAGACAACATTCCAGCAGCGGAGAACAGTCAATTAGAGTGAGAATTGGAGCTGGAGCAAGGCACGGAGATACCAGGGAGACGCAGGCAGGGTGCCTGGCTCTTTTAGATACGCACACACACACACACCTTCAGGTCGCAGGAACATCTTGTGTGGGAGTTATAAGACAAAGCCTATTATCCCTCTAAGGGCTCAGACACACCAATAACATTTGCTGGCCGAGAGTACTTAGCACTTCTGAATGTAACTTGAGAACAGAGTGCGCACCAATTTTACATATGGAATCACGTGAAAAAGGAGGGTGGTCCCTAAAACACAGCGCACTGAACAATCGGCAGACAAACGCTAGATCCACATTCTGTGCGATGTGTGTGAGCCTTAATTTACAATTAAGAGTCCACAATCTCCAATACCACACAGGACAGTTTGTTCCCTATCAGCGCAGGGCCATAGCTCTGGGTGTTACTAAACACTGGGACCACCACAGCTCCATCCATAGTCGACCCCCCTAACTGAGGTGCTGCCCTACACTAACCATTCCTCTGACCTCTCATCCTCCACGGACTCTACTGTCCCTGTCTGAGCTTCATACTTCCACATGATTTGCAGGCTGATGGGTTAAAACCACAGACAACCGTACGGCCATCTCTGATAAGGTGTGTGGGAGGTGATGGGTGAGGAATGCATGGGGTAGGGCAAGGGGCAGGGGGAGATGGGAGATTAAACCTGAGAAGATCAATGCCAGGGAGAAGAGGGGGAGGAGAGGGAGGAAAATAGGGAGAGTATGTAAGAGAGAGCGGGGGGGAAGCGGAGTGAGCAATGGTTGAAAGTGGTGTATGTGTGAGAGGGAGAGAGTGAAAGAAAAAGAGAGAAAGTGTGTGAGAAAGTTAAAGGGATTTGGGCTGGTCAGTCCTCAGGTGTGGTTGGGTAGTGTACATAGTTGACAGGAGCTGTGCACCTGTCAACTGGAGAGAAGGGGAGAGGAGAGAAGGGGAGAGGAGAGAAGGGGAGAGGAGAGAAAGAGGAGATGACAGACATTCCTTCACCACCGCTGCTATTCCTTAGTGCCTCAGGGCTGGGTGCATGGCTAACACACAGATAGCAAGCCTGGCAAGCTCCATAGCTACTAATAGGGAACCAGAGATGGCTAAAGCTGAAACAGTCAGGTGATATGACATCATGACTATAAGTATGACTATAGTCTTCTATAGTGACCATGACTTCCTATGAATGACGCTAACATGACCGTGTTCCAAATATTTCTGCGGTCATCTCCCCCCAGTGGCTCAGCCAGTCTTACCTTGGGCCCCCAGACTGGAAGTGGTCTCTGTCAAGTACACTCCCACATGCTCCATTTCCTTCTATAGAAACGTGGGATCGCCCCTCGCTTTTCCCCGGGACGCTCCCGTTGGCCACTTCCTGTGCCGCTCCCAGTCTGTGAATAAACAGAACATTTCTGTGTCTGCGTGTCTCACAACAATGCTTACACACACACACACACACACACACACACACACACACACACACACACACACACACACACACACACATCCTGACCCCCTTGCCATGTCTCCTCTCTGTGTCTGAGGAATTCTATTCTGCATATCCACCTTTCAAACACACACGCACCAACCTCCACCCTTTCCTTTTCCCCGTTTTTCTCCAGCTTCATCCCATCCAAGACATACTAAAAATAACATAACTATATCCATCTCATCCGTCACACAGCGGGAAGCCTAGTCCAGGCCTCTCCCCAAGACACGTCCAGAGACTGCTCGCGAGTAGCCTCTCCTCAAGAATCTCAACCCAGAAAGGGAGCTTCATTGACAGGCTGAGTCAAATAGAGACCTGGTGTAGATCTGGCTGTCCCGTTTACTATCTGTAGTGTCAGTGGTGATGTTCGCATACAGTAGCACCTCCAGATAAGCCCTGGGGCTGTAGGGGTCACTGATACCTCCTCAGCTTTGATAGCTTCCTCTCAGACCCCAGGTCTTGGAAATGTTCCATGGGACCCACAGAGATGTCACCCACCCCCAAACTACTAACCCAACTCCTCACCCCCAGATACCAACCCGTCACCCCACTACTCGCCACCCGGGTCATCCTAAGTCACGTCCTTACCTCCATCCCACCGCCTGATAGAGGTGAGGAGAAAGAGAGGAGGGTGAGCAACATAGCGTTCAATAGTTAGAAACCAGCTAAAAACCTCCCTCACACATTCTTTCACACATGATCATGTACAGGAACAGGCAGAGATATCAGGAGTGGCACCGGTCGGAACCAGGCTTCTGATAAGGTGTGGAGTGTTCTGTGTCCTGTCACTGAGCCTGTAGTGTACCTCCTCCACACAACTACACTACGAGCTCTCACACACACACACACACACACACACACACACACACACACATTGTTGTCTATCAACAATGACAAGCCACCGGGGTCTGACAATCTGGATGGAAAATTACTGAGGATAATAGCAGACGATATTGCCACTCCTATTTGCCCATTTTTAATTTAAGCCTACTAGAGAGAGTGTGCCCTCAGGCCTGGAGGGAAGCAAAAGTCATTCGACCCAAGAATAGTCAAGCCCTCTTTACTGGCTCAAATAGCCGACCAATCAGCCTGTTACCAACCCTTAGTAAACTTCTGGAAAAATTGTGTTTGACCAGATAGAATGCTATTTCACAGTAAACAAATTGACAATAGAATTTCAGCACGCTTATAGGGAAGGACACTCAACAAGCACAGCACTTACACAAATGACTGATGATTGGCTGAGAGAAATTGATGATAAAATGATTGTGGAGGCTGTCTTGTTAGACTCCAGTGCAGCTTTTGACATTATTGATCATAGTCTGCTGCTGGAAAAACGTATGTGTTATGGCTTTACACCCCTTGCTATAATGGGGATAAAGAGTTACTTACAAACTACCTGCCCTCCAGAACACCTACTCCACCCGATGTCACAGGAAGACCAAAAAGATCATTAAGGACAACAACCACCCCAGCCACTGCCTGTTCACCCCGCTATCATCCAGAAGTCGAGGTCAGTACAGGTGCATCAAAGCTGGGACCGAGAGACTGAAAAACAGCTTCTATCTCAAGGCTATCAGACTGTTAAACAGCCATCACTAACATTGAGTGGCTGCTGCCAACATACTGACTCAACTCCAGCCACTTTAATAATGGAAAAATTGATGTAATAAACGTATCACTAGCCACTTTAAACAATGCCACTTTATATAATGTTTACATACCCTACATTACTCATCTCATGTTTATACTGTACTCTATACCATCTACTGCATCTTGCCTATGCCGTTCGGCCATCACTCATCCATATATATTTTTATGTACATATTCTTATTCATTCCTTTACACTTGTGTGCATAAGGTAGTTGTTGTGAAATTGTTAGGTTATATTACTTGTTAGATATTACTGCATGGTCAGAACTAGAAGCACAAGCATTTCGCTACACTCGCATTAACATCTGCTAACCATGTGTATGTGACAAATAAAATTTGATTTGTCTAACAGAACACAAAGAGTGTTCTTAAATGGAAGCCTCTCAAATATAATCCAGTTAGAATCATGAATTCCCCAGTGTAGCTGTTTAGACCCCTTGCTTTTTTCAATCTTCACTAACAACATGCCACTGACTTTGAGTAAAGCCAGAGTGTCTATGTATGCGGATGACTCAACACTATACACATCAGCTACTACAGCAACTGAAATGACTGCAACACTTAACAAAGAGCTGCAGCTGGTTTCTGAGTGGGTGGCAAGGAATAAATTAGCCCTAAATATTTCTAAAACTAAAAGCATTGTATTTGGAACAAAACACTCACTAAACCCTAAACCTCAACTAAATCTTGTAATAAATCATGTGGAACTTGAGATGACTAAACTGCTTGGAGTAACCCTAGATTGTAAACTGTCATGGTCAAAACATATTGATGCAGTAGTAGCTAAGATGGGGAGAAGTCTGTCCATAATAAAGCACTGCTCTGCCTTCTTAACAACACTATCAACAAGGCAGGTCCTACAGGCCCTAGTTTTGTCGCACCTTGACTACTGCCACAAGAGGTCTCTTCACAGTCCCCAAGTCCAGAACAGACGATGGGAGGCACACAGTACTACATAGAGCCATGACTACATGGAACTCTATTCCACATTAAGTAACTGACGCAAGCAGTAAAATTTGATTTAAAAACCGGGTAAAAAAGCATCTTATGGAGCAGCGGGGACTGTGAAGCAACACAAACATTGGAAAAGACACACACACACACACACACACACACACACACACACACACACACACACACACACACACGATAACAAACGCACTATACATACACGTGGATTTAGTACTGTAGATACAGTATGTGGTTGTGGTGGAGTAGGGGCCTGAGGGCACACAGTGTGTTGTGAAATCTGTGAATGTATTGTAATGTTTTTAAAATTGTATAAACTGCCTTAATGTTGCTGAACCCGAGGCAGCAGTTAATGGGGATCCATAATAAATACATACACACACACACACACACACACACACACACTCTGAAACTATCAAGATGTCGCCTACAGACACGGCTGCCCTGTTTCTATTTCATAAACGTTGATTTGGAGAACACAGTGTGTAAGTAAAGAAGGTGACTCCCCTTCAATTATATTTGTGAAACGTCCCTTTCTTCATTTACCTAGTTTAAATTGCATGCAATCCTTCAGCTATATGTAAACTAAATATGTAACCTCCTGGATGAAGCACCAGCAGCTTTTTATACTCAGAAAGGCAGATACACACGGAAGAGTTACTCAAATGGAGCACAAATTTCAAGCCAAAAAGGATGTGTTTTCTGGTTCGAAGGGTGTGCGTTGTATAAAAGGTTGTGTTTGATGTGTTGTAGATGTTTTAACAAATCGTTACATTCTTGTGTGTCAGGGTGTCTCCCCCTCCATACCAGCCCAGTTCTCCCCCTGACCTGCTCAGGCAGGATGCAGTGGAGGTGGAATACTTTTAGGAGTACGTAGGCCTCAGATGCTGTCTCCCAACAGGGCTCTGGGATTCATCTACCCATGGAAAGGGGGGGGGCAAAAATCCAAGAGTGAATGATGTACTAAAGCAAAACTTCTTCCTACACATACCTCAGTCTCCCTGATGTTACCGCAGCAGAGGACACAGTGCCCAATTACAGACTAAAATTCCTGTACTTGAAGTCTTCATCAAGTCTGATTGTTTGATCACCTTCTTTGTTTTCTGAAAGTAAATCAGGGGAGAGTTCCATCACTTTAGGATTGGAGACATCCTAATGGAAATTGAACAGGGAAACATGTTGATGGAGAAGCTACCAAATGAATCCGTTGTTGTTAAGCACCTGTTGCACAATCTAATCTCGGTCAGTGTTTTAAAATGATCTCATTTTATGGGCTGATTCATTTCATCTCCATCACCAGTGGATACTCAGTGTTAGTCGGTAACTGAATCAATGTTTTGTTTACTGAGTAAACCTGGGCAACAGTGTCCACCACAACAGCCCATCTTCACATGGTTCTACCAGGATCATTCACCATCAATACACTCACATGTAACTAACCCCTGCCATAAATGTCCTGATAAACCAATCTGTGCTTCCAAACATGGAATTCATCATATAAGGGAGGACCTGGCCTTCGACTTTCTGTGTTTGGCGAGTCCAAGGAGGGGACTCACATGGTAAGGGTGTATGAGGGGAGCACTGTGGTTAAGCGGGGAGTTGTGACGTGGGAGATATTCATGTGGGTGAGGTGAGAAGGAGACCTAGAGGCACCTCCCACGGTGTCTCTCTGAAGAGACTGAGGACGTCTAGGAAGATGGAGGGATGTGGAGGAACGTAGGGGGATGTAGGTGTAAGTCGGACTTAGGGAGTTGTAGCGGCGTTTGGGGCGTAAGGAAGGAAGGAACAAAAGGAGGTGTAGGGGTACAGGTGGAGGAAGGGACTGAGGGGGGTGGATTGGTATGTAAGGGGAGAGGAGTACCGAATTGAGAAGGGTTGTTGGAAAGGTGTGAGGGAGAGTTTGAGGAGAGAACGCGTGCACACATTCCAGGCATGCCCGCACCATTGTAGGAGGCTAATGAGGCGAGTGAGTGCTGCTCCGGGGCGAGAGAGACAAAACCCTCGGGACGCCGTCCGGCACGGTAAAGTGAGCTAACGGGAGAGGAATTCCAAACGCTGGACATGAGAAAGCATGGCTCAGAGCCAGCAGATCGCTCTCTCACACACACATACAACTCATTGTGGTTAAGTAATCATGTCTTTAGAATGTGTATGAGTTCACAGCAACTGGGTGGACACTATCCCTGGGTCGACTTCCCCTTTGTGACATAGATGTTGGTACCAACAATCACATACATCACCTGGGACAGGCACACAGTCACATGGCTAATCTGCCAAACTGACATTGATCTTTGAGAAGTTTTACAACATAGCTTTTTTCATTTAAATCTAGTTTTAGAATAAGTTATAGTATTTCTATAACGCACCATCAATAGGAGTGGCCAAATGAAAAAGATTAATAGATAAAGACAGCTTTAATAAACAAAGATGAAATCAATGTACTACATGTCCATAGGTGCTCACAGTCCTGGGGCGACTTGGCACTGAAGGGAGCTGAGAGACAAAAATGATAGTTCATGGTTACATGACAGCCCTGTCAGCAGCCCCATTGTGATACCCCTCCCAGCCCTGTGTCTGGCCAGCCTGGTGAGGTGAGGTGCAGCATCAGCCCTCAGTCAGATGATGGTACTGGAGGGTGTAACATTTGAGGAGTTTAGAGGATCCCTAACACCAACACAGCATTCCTCTGACCAGCTGCTGGCATTAGCGACGATTGGCGGCAGTCACACACCAGCTCGCTCGCTCACTCACACATACACAAGCTCCATAGATTCGTACAGGTGTAAAAACACTTGTCGACTCTCTGCCACACGCACACACAGTCAATCACAAATGAACAAGGGCACACACACCGTGTATGTACCACCACTCCACACTCATAAACTACACTAAACTACACTAAACTCTTAAGTGTTCTTTCAGCCAAATAAGTTGTATATTGTTGAAGGTAAACGAATAACCCAGGCTGACATGGACCATGGGAGGGAGTACTATTAGTATAGCTTTGAAAGCTCCACATCTAAACAGCTTAATAATGAGCGACTATTTCAGACCATAGAAACGCCCAGGAAAACCTCCACACCCATGATCTTATCTCCACTATTTTCCCCCCAATTTCCCATCACCAGACCAGCCACTGGATCTTATATCAGACATCATGTGCTACAAGTAGGGATTGATGTAGAGGTTATTCAAGATATTAATTAAATATTGTCTAACACGTGAAGCTGCCAGTTGAGGCAAATCAAGCATTTTTGCAAAAAAGAAAAAAAGAAAATAAATTAACTTTTGGATCCAAATGTCTTTGACTGACTGATCTTTGAAGAGGGCATATCAAAAGCGCTTTCGAAGCAATTCCAGGAAAGCCTGTGAATTCCCGTTGTCATGGCTTCTGAGTGGAATTAACTCAGCTCTCTCCTTAGGGTCAACCAGCCTGGCTTGGATCACCAAATCCAAAAGACAAACATCACACCTGCTGGTTATATGCCACTTTCCCAAGCAAATGAATCTATCATTGTTGGCTAATATGGTGAATGAATGGAGGACTATAGATATGAATGATTTGGGAAACATGTCTTACCATGTCGTGTGTCTGAAAGAAGTAGCATGCTAAGAATCGTCAGTTATTTATTTTCATTGACCATTATTGGAATAAGGCAAACTGGAGGAACATAAGTCTTTGGGAGTCGTTTCCTTTGTTATTCAAAGTGTTGGTCAGTTTGAGAGTCCACCCAAAAACGCTTTCTATTGGATCTCCCCTGGCCTCGCATGACAAGCTGGAATGGGCAGTGCCATGGGCCTGTGAGTAACAGCTGAACACTTGTTAAGAAGACTGGGGTCTGGACTGGCCACGGGGCTTGCGCTTTGAAAGCACAATACGTCTTCAAGCCACTCCGGGAGAGGGAGCCAGCAACAACAACACAATCAGCGCAGCCAAGGAGACCGGAGAAAAACTTTCCCCCAAATTCCCGACTCAGAGAGGGGGAGAAAAGAAGGGGAGAAGCGCCAAACAAAAGCATTCTTAGCTTTCAGCAAAACAATAACTTTGGGAAAATAATTTACTTCAAATACAAATTCAATGAGATAGGCGTAACGGAACGCGTCTCCAGCAAGAATCCGCTACTTTTATTCAACATTCTGATTCTGAATACTTAAAACCACGGATTGGTGCTGCAGCAACACTGAATGAAACAAAGTTGCGTAAAAAAAACAGAATGGAAACGAAAATGCGAATCACGTGGGCACTTATTCCACTTGGTAAGTGTCTATTCTTTGTATTTTATTTATTTTATTTCACTTGATCAAAGTTGGTTTTATTTTTGGGGACCCACAAGAACCCATCACCACCTTTCCTTTATTTGAGCAATTGAAGACATTCAATGAGAGAAGTTAACATAGGAGGAGATCACATTTGGTATCATAATTTATCAATTCATAATAAAAGAAAAACAACTAAATAAAACAATGTTGATTATGAGAGGTGTCTGTGTTTCTCCTCAGCAACAGGTGCGCACATCAATAGCCTACAGTTAATGGTGCACTGAAGTGTGTAGCCTAATCTGTAAAACAAAATGGAATGGAATTTCCATAAAAAATTAAATCGTTTTCGTTATAGTCCGTCTATATGATTGCCTTATTGTCGTTTTCTTCCGTCATCGGTGCTAAAAGAACATGTTGCTAGGAAATAATAAAAGTAATAAATAAATATAATTCCTATTAAACCGTTATCTTATTAGCCCTCTATCCCATCAATACTAGTGAGAGTCTATACCAGCTGCGCGCTTTCACAACATGCTGCTCTAATTTCGGTATCGAGGAGTGAGTGAGGGGGAGTTGCACTGTAAGTGCGAGGCAGAGACTGGCACCTGAGGGAGTGGCACCGGGGAGTCAGGGCCAGGGCCGCGCAGCTGAAACATCTACCCCCTCTTCACGCCCTGGTCCTCTCCACTCACACTGTGCTCAAGAGCCGGGAGGGAGACAACGGGACCGCATAATGAGTGCCCCCGTGACCTGCTCGAGACGACCCTCATGCCTAATGGTGAGGCTGAGTGTTATTCTTTAATTACGCGCAGGTCGCACCTGCCTCTTTCCACTGTAAATTAATGAAAAGTAGAGGCTTATGTTTTTTTGTCGCCGAACAAAAACAGACTGGATGTTCACGGTCAGCCCTTTTTCCAAAACTTTTTTAGACCACATAATGAGTTAGGCCTAAAACTAACTTGCCAAGCATATAGGCACTAATAAAAATAATGTCCTCCTTGGATACAAATCAACCTCCAATACCATTTGATAGAACACAAACCATTTATAAAACATTTTCAATCTGCAAACTAACCATAGTGCTATTAAAAGAAAAGGTAAAATATCCCAGACCAGACCATATCATTCCAGAGCCTACCCCACACACACCACTTCCCAGTCCTTTTCATCCTCTATTTGGGGTCATGAAGGTCATGTCATGTGATGTGTTTTCCTAAAAGGTAAACCCAGCCAGGATCTTTGTTATGATCGGGATGCGGCTTGGCAGCCACGGCTATCCTCCCTAGGCCAAGCTTATGGGAGAGCGCTAGCGGAGAACAATAGATAGGAAAACTCATTTAACAACATCCCTGTTCCCAAGGAAGGTGTGGCACCAGATTCCCATCCTGAGACGAGCCGGCCATGAGCTCTCTCCATCTCCTCACGCGCACACACAGCCTGGTTCACTCAAATGCAAGGACAGGGAGACGGAGTCCTCACTCCTTCACTCCCCTGGAAATTCACCTAATAAAAGTGTGGGGAAACAGGACAATAAACAGGCTGTGCGTCTGAAATGACACTATTACCTCTATAGGGCACTACTTTTTGACCTGAGCCCTACGGGCCGTCCAAAAGTAGTGCATTGTAATGTTGCCAGGGCCCATTACAGCGCTGGTCAGAAGTAGTGCACTATAAAGGGTGGGTGCCATTTCAGAGGCAGCCAGGGGATTTAGATCCACTATCGACATTCAGGGGATTGGAGTTTTAACAGCAGCGTTGGGGAACAGTACAGGAGAGGGAGGCTTCCAGTTCCTCTAGGGAGTAAGTGTAGTAAAGCCTTGTGTTTCATCACTGTTTGATGTGGATGATAAAGCACCACCACACCCTCCACCTCTATCTTCACCCCAGAGCAGCCTACACTCCTACATGTCCAGGCCAGGTGGACATTAATCAGGCCAGTGGCTGGCACCATGCATCACAGACCTTCACCCAGCTCCCCTCCTCATTTCTACCGCCTCCCTGCTTCATCTCTCTCTCTCTCATTTCACACATACAGGAACACGCACATGTACAAGGTCTCTCCCTCCCACTTTCACTCTCTCCTCACACTCCTTTCTCTGCCTTGGCTGGCAACTCCCTTCTACTTTGCCTCTAAGAAAACAGAGAGCGGATGTTTCGTAATAAGTGCCAAGCAAACAAAACATGTGTGTGTGTGTGTGTGTGTGTCAAAGAGTTGGCCTTAATTGAAGTGTCAGTGACCACTGTATCACTCCAAACTCCTCCATGATGTCAACTGCTCCACACTGTTGTCTACCAACATTCCTTGCCTAATGTATTTACTGGCAATAGATTAATAGCATACAGCATTCCTTGCTGCATTGCTTAGTTTAGCTCAAAGCCAGTCAACACACAGGACTAAAGACAATAGACGGGTCGTTCCACCAAATGAGTTTCTTTGATATTTTAAGTAGTAAAAACCTGTTATATTAAAATAGAACTTCCGGAAGATTTGCATTCCTTTTACCCAGTAGTTCTGAAAGTAGCGCACTAGAGCCAAAATGGGTCACCGAAAATGGTATACTACATCATATATGTGCCTCATTGTATAACGCTGGGCAGGCCTGGGCCAGCCTTATTTCACTGTGCAACTTGTGGGCTGGCCAAACTTGCAGCACTCAAAATGGTGCCACACAGCTGCCAGAAGCTTTCAATCTAGGGATTTCATGGCTAATTGAGATATAACAGTAATTCTGCTAATAGATTATGCATGCATGAACTAAACATTGGCACATCCCGCCCAAGGCAGGAGGTTTAAAAAAATACTTAGGTAGTCGACAAAGTTCCGGATGTCTCTTTAAAATGTAGTGCCTATTAATATAGACCACACGGAACATTCAATTCATTTGATTTTTATTATGAATAAAGACTTGCTAAAGTACCAAAATTCGGCATTTTGACATGTCCCTCTGTGCACCCTCTGTGACTTCTAGGAAGATTTTAACCCCAACATTTCTCCAAGCTTGGTAACATTTTATTTGAATAGTCCATCTGTAACATGAACTATCTACTAACCCTTAACCCCTATCCTAACCTTCATTCTAAAGCTAACCCTAACCTTAACAAGCAGTTGCAAACCAACAGTTGGTTTGCTGATAGTATGACCATCTGTAGAGAATCTACAGAGGGACTATCCAAATAAAGTTTGAGCCCAAGTTTTCAACATGATTGTAAAGCGCTAGCTATTTTGTTGCTTTGATAAAGTCATTCCTGAAGAGTATTATTTATTCACGCGATTAGTGAATCATTTTAAGTGAAAAAAACCTCTCCCTCATTTTAAGGTCAACCCTGTTACGTGAACTAAACTCTCGTTTTAATATGGTGAAACTACTCCTTTGTAAATACTTTCGACATAAACATGAGTAAAATCAGAGTGTATAAGCAGGTGAACAGGTTCTACTCTTTTTGGCCATTTTCTAGTGGAAAACTTAGGGTGTTGAGCATAACATGTCTACCCTGTTACCCGTAGATAGACGGGCTAGAATTGTTTTATCAACCCTGTCAAAAGGGGATTTATGGCTGATTTATGACTAAATCGTCAACCCTGTTAATTTATTTGGCACTTATATATATATATATATATATTTTTTTTTTTAAATTTAATCTCTTGATTAAAACTTTTATTAAGTTGCTGTTCATGATGGAATGTTAGATTAGGTGAAATCAAACTTTTTTTCATTCACTAAGTTACACTACCCAGAAGGGACTAATTTCGTGGAACGACCCAGACCTCTATAGACTAAAGTTCTGTAGAAGTGCTGGACCATATGTGCACACCACAGCTCAACATAGACACAAACATCACCCTGGCATCACAGCACTAGAAATGTGCCTGTGTTTGGGTGTGTGAACCCACGCCGTGTGGCAACTAATAATCTTCATGTGTAGTTATGCTGTGTAGTTACAGACAGTTAAATAAAGGTTAAACAAAATAAAATACGATTTACACCATCAGAGACCAACACCCTTTTTCCACCCTCTCTCTCCTCTACCCACCTCCCCCATTCCTCATTCCCGCTTTCTCCCTTTTATTCATACAGTGATTTTACATTCACAGCCCCTCTCCTTAACGGAGGAGCCTATTGGATAAGTCCTGTGTAAAGACGGCCTCCCTCCTCTTCATCTCCCTTCCCTCCCCCAGTTCCAATTCTGAATTACCCCTCTCAATGGGACACCCCAGGAAGGCGGGGGACTACTGGGCTCCTAAAAAGCCTGGGCCACAGCAGGGGGCCGGGGTTGAGGGAGTAACCCCCTCCTGGCAGAGCCGAACGCGGGGCAAGCTAGACTTTTGTGTGGGCCGTCACCCACTTAACAGGGTGGCTTTGTGCGTCCGGGGCTGGGGAGGGAAAGCTACATTTATTTACTCTCCTGCCTCTGGCAGCGCATGGTGGATGTTCACGCTCAGACGCACATAAATCTGGCCTTATTATGGGATGGCCTGGCTGGCACACATACAGGGACAGAGATGAATACACACATAGCTAGGCAGGATCACATACCCATGCCAGTACACAAGTGGACCGGCAGACACACACCCTTAGGACTCAGCATAAAGAAAGGCTCTTTTTATTTTTAAGATGTCCACTGATGGTGCCCAGGCTGGTTGCCATAAGCCTCTGCTCCCCTCCCTCTACCAGTAGTCTGTGTGGGGCCTGGGGCCCGGAGGTTATTTTTACAATATGGCTGGCAGGAAGGCAGGACAATTCAACAAGTCTCCACCCTCCAGGCCGATTGTCATTCTGCTTTAACTGTGTACGGATGGAGGCTCTCACACGAAACAGGACTGTGCTTGACGCCCGCCGGGACCCAACAACAGGACCCCTGTGGGGAGGGCAGGGGTGAGGGAGACACCCCTCTGACCCTATTACTGACTCGTTAGTCACAGTGGGACAGGCCAAGCCGTAACACTGTCACAGGCATGAGTTAGGAACATAAACACTGGGGAAGTTGGAGAACTCAGCCCTATGGTGAATGGCATTTAGAGGCCTTATCATCATCTTGCTGCATTTCCATCTTGAAGATCTGGAAGTAACTGACTGTATTTTACTAGGATTCTGTGTGTGTCTCTGTTAGTCTTGAGTCAGAGCAGGGTGTGTGTGTGTAGAGTGTTTCATGCTCTCTGGGTTTAAGTCAGGCACACACGTGAAGGACGTCACGCTGCTTGCTTAGCGTGTACCACTTCTTCCTGATTCGGCTCACACCGAGGCTCGAACCCACGACCTCTGCCTTACTAGCACACGTGACCAACCTCTTGAAGCATTTTACCAGTCGGCGCCATGCAAAAAGCTAACTATTTGTGGCGCAAGTGGGGAAACTTCAGGCTGAGGAGGGAGTTTCACACATTTACATTTTAGTCATTTAGCAGACACTTAACCAGAGCGAGTGTTTACTTTTATTCGTACTGGTCCCCCATGGGATTCAAACCCACAACCCTGGCGTTGCAAGCGTCATGCTCTACCAACTGAGCCACACATCCCCATGTGCTACACACCCACACAGTGAGAGAGCAAAGAAGCCCATATCTCTGCGTAACAGAGTCAACAGGAAGGAGCCTGGGGTCGGTTCTCACACCCTCTGACTACCGTCTGGCCCTGAGAGTGTCCGGGACACCGGGTCGCACCCCTCGTGGGAGAGAGACAGGCCACTGTAGTAGCAGACCCAACCGGACCCAATGACCTAGCGATCCATCTTAATAATAGACTGGTGGAGGGAGAGGCTAATAAGACCTTGCTGCAGGTCTGTCTGTGTTGGCCCAGTTATGCTGTGTAGTCACAGACAGACATCCAATACTCATGGGGATAGTAATGTAATCCTACTGTGGTATACAGGAACCTCCTCTGGTGTGCTCTATGAGTTACATCAAGGAGGCTTCATTCCCTATTCACTACTAAGCATCATGGGTACTAGCTAGGGAGCCTATGGCAGAGGAAAGGGAAGCTATGGAGATGGAACCTTCCGTCCCATCTCCTGGGGGGGGTCATCTTAGGGAATTAATGTTTTTGAGAGACTACAGGTGCCATCCTGGTGTGTGTGTGTGTGTGTGTGAGTGGGGGGGGATGTCTCTGGTAAAAACAGCCCCAGCTAAATAGTATCAGGATCAGGGGTGCTGCTGTCACCTGTTAAGAAACAGACACCCGGGTGACAGATGGGGTCAAAGAGGGTCACTCCAAAATATGACACCACAGCTAGAGGTAGAGGGGAGATAGTGGAGCAGACAGATAGAGACACACGTCTCACGTGGAAATCACAGGAGCAGTTCACCAGTCCCAGGCCAAATACATACTGTACACGGAATATCTGCATGATCAGTACAGATGTTTAGAACAGTCCACTCCCAAGACATTGCATGGTGTATGTCAGAAATTAACTGTATCACTCCTGATTTACACATTTTCAAAAGCTGTCAAAAAATGTACCAAAGAAATACTGTCTGTAAAACATATTTTTTCATTGTCATTCAGTCCTGCTGGGATACTTCCACCTGTTAGACTACAATGTTGAAGCAGCCTCCTTTCTCGAGCTACCCAGCCTGGTCTCATAGACTAAACCTAACATAGTAAATAAAAATCAGAGTTTCCCCCTCCTATAGAGCTGTCTGTGTCTCTGGGTTCTCTCCTCATAGTGACTGCTAAGCTGCTTAATGGAGCCTGATACCAATTGGCGTGTCTGCAGTTTAGGATTGCAGCCACAGTTTAGGCTACCTGTCAAAGTGGAGCGATGGAGACAACAAGATTTTACCTCTCCCCTCCCCCACCACCCCTCTAAAACAGCCTCTTATCAGACACTGATAAGAGGCTGTTTTAGACAATGTTCTCGTTGCCTCCGACAACCACTATTAATCACCATGACAACCCACCACGTCTGGATTTACATCTTTACATCCTGGGTGAGCATCTTTTTAACAGGCTGGTCAACAGGAGGGGCTCTACTCAATATCACACATACAATACAATGACTATTAGAGTGTGAAAATATGTATTGATATGGAGATTGACAATCTGGTTGGAATGTTGTAACAGTGATTCAAGTAGTATAGAAACCTTGTTATGAGGTTGGATTGAATAGAGTTGATTAGAGTCCCCACATCTCTTTATCCTACAGTGCACATGTGGAGTGGGAGGTGAGAGTGTTGGTGTATGGTTTATGTGTGGGTGTGCATGTACAGTTTGTCCACTACATGTATTGTAGGCCTGTGTTTGTGCATGTAACCTTGGGAGGAATTTCAAATTATTGAGCACTGTTTAAAAAACAATGTCATCCTGTGTGTATGAATTTAGGGCTGCACAATATTTGCAAAAAAATCGAATTGTGATTTTTTTAACCAAATATTGCGATTTGACTTGCAATATACAGGTAACCGCCAAAACAAAGGAAACACCTAAATAAAGTGTCTTAATAGGGCATTGGGCCACCACCAACCAGAACAGTTTCAATGTGCCTTGGCATAGATTCTACAAGTGTCTGGAACTCTATTGGAGGGATGCAACACCGTTCGTCCACAAGAAATGTCATAATTTGGTGTTTTGTTGGTGGTGGAAAACACTCAGACGGCACTCCAGAATCTCCCATAACTGTTTAATTGGGTTGAGATCTGGTGATTGAGAGAGACACACACACAAAACCCCCTATGCTCCTTTGAGACCCCTCTTTCAAAGTCACAGATCTCTTCTAACCATGGTAGCCAAAATAATGGGCAACGAGCCATTTTTATACATCACCCCAAATACTGTCTATTATATTGACAAGATATTCAAGTTACCGCTCTAACAATGGAAATACATGTTCCCAAAGATAACAGGCAGGCAGGAAGAGATGAGATCAGATGGGACCATTCTAGCTAATGAGAGAGCAGATAAACAGGCCATAGAGATATATAGAGGACTAATCTAATCTTTGTGTCTGTGCAATTATAGCGTCTGTGACAGCATGGGCAGCGCTATTGAGGCTATCTCCATTTTAAAGTAGTCAACGTCTTCATTGGCTGATTCCTCCCAACTCATAGGAATCCCCATCCAGTTGACTACTTGAAAATGGTGGAACCTTCAATGGCAATGTCCATGCTAAAACAGGTTATATCCATGATGAGTCCTCCATCTACAGTGCATTTGGAGTGTTCATATCCCTTGACCTTTTCCACCTTTTGTTACATTACAGCATTCTAAAATTGATTAATCGTTTTTTCCCCCTCCCTGACAAAGCCCCCTCTATCGATTGCTCAGTTTGGCCGGGGGAGCAGCTCTAGTAAGAGTCTTGGTGGTTCCAAACTTCTTCCATTTAAGAATGATGGAGGCCACTGTGTTCTTAGGGACCTTCAATGCTGCAGAAATGTTTTGGTACCCTTCCCCAGATCTGTGCCTCGACACAATCCTGTCTCTGAGCTCTACTGACATTCACTGTCAAATCTGGGACCTTACATAGAAAGGTGTGTGCCTTTCCAAATCTTGTCCAATCAATTGAATTTACCACAGGTGGACTCCAATCAAGTTGTAGAAACATCTCAAGCATGATCAATGGAAAAAGGATGCATCTGAGCTCAATTTCGATTCTTATATCAAAGGGTCTGAATACTTAAGTATCTGTTTTTTATTTGTAATACATTTGCAACAATTTCTATAAACCTGTTTATGCGTTGTCATTATGGGGTATTGTGTGTAGATTGATAGAAAAAAATATTTAATCCATTTTAGAATAAGGCTCTAACATAACAAAATGTGGAAAAGGGGAAGGAGTCTGAATACTTTCTGAATGCACTGTATTTCTATGACAACAGGCACAACTCCGATATAATCGTTTTTGGGTAAGTTGCCGAAATGCCACATATATAAGTGCATTCGTAACAACCTAACCATTATGAAACTTCTATTCGGTCAAATAAGCCTCACGTATCACACTAGCAATTGCATTTTTGTTGACCAAATTCGACACACTCTCATTGACCTCCATACAAAAATTACTTACGTCGTGGGCTTATTTCCGTGGACAGATTTTGGGTGGAGTAAAACTGCTTCACCTCTTCCTCTCTGATGACCCTAAGCATGATGGGTTGTTAATTACTTAATTAACTCAGGAACCACACCTGTGTGGAAGCACCTGCTTTACATATACTTTCTGTCATTTACTCAAGTGTTTCCTTTATTTTGGCAGTAACCTGTAGATGAAAACACTTGGGTGAACTGTTGGAATCCTAGAAACAGAATGATTTATATTAAAAAGCAAAAAAGTGTCATTGTTGTTACTTGGAACAATCTGTTGACTGCATTTGGCCTAACAGAACAGCATGCAAACTTCTAGTGAATCTAAAGAGGAGGAACTGGGCTGCTTGATGGGGCGGGGCTTGTGTGAGTGGGAAGCAGCCACAAGTGAACTATATAAAATGGACACTACACATGGCTGAGCGGTGTTTCAAAATATCGCATGCGATATGAATCTTCTTGCGGCATGAATATTGCACGACAATATTGTGATTCACAAATACTTATTTCCCTCATTAAAATGCAAATCAATTTATAACATTTTTGACATGCGTTTTTCTGGATTTCTTTGTTGTTATTCTGTCTCTCACTGTTCAAATAAACCTACCATTAAAATTATAGACTGATCATTTCTTTCTCAGTGGGCAAACGTACAAAATCAGCAGGGGATCAAATACTTTTTTCCCTCACTGTATGCAGCCTTTGAAATGTATGCTATTTAGTGTGCAGTGTGTTGGTAATGTAGGTACACATCCTTATGTATGAACATGTGAGATAAGAGAGGTATGAGTGTTTTTAGTGTGTGACTGTCCACCCAGGTATGTGTATGACTGAGTATGAGTAAGGAAGTAGTAGTCCTAATGCTATGGCGGTACGTGTGTGTGGGTTGAGCATCCTATAGGAGCCATTGTTCTAAATCCCTAGGGTCCCAGCCTAAGAACGTGGTCCAGGATTGTTTACGGTGCGCTAGGGCAAGCCCATAGGTTGGGTGTGGTACTTCCTAGGTTATTGTGTGGAGCATCCTGTCCTGTTTACTATAAATAGAGAAACAAAGAGAACAACTACTGTACAGCTGTCTGGAGAGAAGGAAATAAACCACAACAGGTTTACACAGAGTTCACCACAGAGGCTCCTCAATATCTCATCGCTGATATTCTCTTGGAAATACAAAATATTTATAAAACTGTATGCAACCCACATTGACGATGGACCAAGTTCTAGAGACTAGAGATGGCTCAATTTAAATGGAAAAAATGCCAAGTAGATTACATTTAGTTAGGCCTATGTAATATTTGTTTTGGATTAAACCGTTAATCCTGTTTCATGTCTGTTCACTCCAGGTTTTCTACTTCACTGTACTCATGCTGATCCAACACCCTCTAAGTCTTCAGATCCCACGGAGAACACCGGATTCTCTACTGCCACATCCACTATCCCCCCCAGTGGGACCGGGACTACACCTCCCAACCTTACCGTACCAACTGGGGCCACGCTGAGCACCTCTACCTCTGGGAGGTCCAGTGGTAATGTGATGTCCACCACCATACCTGCTGCTGGACCGGGCTTCACTAGCTCCTCAGGAACCCCCACTGAGACCACCGCGCAATTCACTGGGTTCTCAGGAACCCCCAACCAGACCCCCGCATACTCCACTAGCTCCTCAGGAGCCACCACCCAGATCACCCCGCACCCCACTAGCTCCTCAGGAACCCCCACCCAGATCACCCCGCACCCCACTAGCTCCTCAGGAACCCCCACCCAGACCACCGCACACTCCACTAGCTCCTCAGGAACCCCCACCCAGACCACCGCACACTCCACTAGCTCCTCAGGAACCCCCACCCAGACCACCGCACACTCCACTAGCTCCTCAGGAACCTCCACCCAGATCACCCCGCAACCCACTAGCTCCTCAGGAACCCCCACCCAGACCACCGCACACTCCACTAGCTCCTCAGGAACCCCCACCCAGACCACCCCGCACTCCAATAACTCATCAGGAACCCCCACCCAGACCACCCGGCACTCCACTAGCACCTCAGGAACCCCCACTCAGACCCCCCCGCACTCCACTACAGGTGAGTCCCACCACCATTTCACCTCAAAACACCTATCACTCACCCAGCATAGAGTTTGGCTGTAATCTAAAAGCTGAACAGTTCTTATCACATGCACCTCATACATGTTCATATGCGGTCATGTGTGATTACATGATGGAAGTGAAAGAATATTTCACTGACAAAATTGTCTATTCTCTTATTTATGGTTCTTGAAGCATTCACACAGGTTGGTGGGGGATATAGTCCAAACCTTACAATCCCATGGTCAAGGTTGTCCTCTCCATCCCAGCAACCCTCCACCTCCAGCCCTGTGGTTTCAGGAAGCAGTTTTGCTTTCACCACAACCCGTGCAAAAGGAGGGATGGTGTTAACAACCACGGCTGAGACGACAACCACGGTGACCACTACCAGGAGCTTTACGGTAGGACAGAAAGAGTTTTACTTCAAGAGACTTGTCAGCCTGGTTCAAAAAATCATAACACAAATATGATCTTAACTTTGATTGTTTCTGCTTTTTACAGTTTGGACATGACAAAGGAAATGAAGAGGTAAGGGTTTCTCCTTTCTACTGTCGTCCTAGATTTGCTTACGAGTTTAGGTCTGCGTTTACATTCGGTGTCAAATGACAAATGTAATGACAAATCCTCAGCTGCAGTTAGATCCATCTTACAGAGTGCAACATTAGCTGACAACGATGTGCATGCATCAATGGGGCAGAAGTCAGTGTGTTGTTGTGATTCTGGATGGCCAGATGGCTAGCAACAATAAGAAGCTGCCATGTGGGGAATCGTAGGTGGCGCGTTTCAGCTCCTTGTATCTTATTGATACCATGTCTTGAAGTATTTTGTATGATATCATTTCTATTCTAATATGGCAAATATTCACTTGCTAGCAAACCAACAACTGTTCATTGTGCAAATATATTTATGCTTTCAATAAACATTTGGAGACATGTTGTCAACAATCTAAGCAAACCGTCTGTTTTGACCCATAGTTGAACACGCGTCGGTTTTGTTGCTAAACAACCAACCCGTCTATTCTCAACACAGAACACAGAGCGACACTTCTGTTTCCAAAGCCAGGACAGGAAGTAGTGCATCATGTTATAAAAAAGGATTCCGCAGGCATTGGGTGGAAAAAGTCTTAGTGGGAAACCTTCCTGACATTTCGCTAGATTCCATCTTTCCCACACCTCTCTCGCCTTCTCCCTCGCTTTCTGACTATGAACAGCTGCTCTACTTCAGAAAGGCCAAGAATAACTGACACCTCACTGCACGGGAAACGCTGACGTCCCACCTTTGACCTTTCCCTCGACTCACCACAACCAGCATTGTAGTGATGGCTGTAATGATGTCATGGTGAAATTACATCAGCTCAGCAATTGCCAATCTCTTTAGATAGATTGAGATTCACTAAACAAGGCATGTTGATAGTTTATGAACGGGACAAAAAACAATGAAAACATTTGGCGCAATCTACTAGAAAAAGTTGAAAACTAACGAAAAGCTTGATGGAGTCTTACAAACGTGTTTGTTTTCTCTCATCAGAATCATGAGAGGAAGGACCTGGAGGCGCTGTGTCGACACCTGATGTCTCAGATGCAAGACGCTAACTGTACTCTGACTGTGAGCGAGAACAACGGACACACCACCTTTGACAGCGTGGTAGTGACCGGCAAAGGTATGTAAACTACCCAGTCCCCACTATTCAGACGCTTCCAAGGCAATTAAATAGATCACACCTAACGCACCCCATTTCCCAATGCTAGTCTTGGTTGTATGAGTTGTGTTTTTAAATATGTACTATTTGAGAGGGTTTGAGCCAATTGCTGTCAAGGTCAAGTACCAGAAGTGAACTGTTGTAAATTAAAGTTTCCTCTGATTTTTTTTTAGTGGACAACTCTGTCGTCCAGCAATACTATGAGGAAATCACCAGAGTAAGTCTAACATTGTGTACATATCTTCCTGAATGTCATCATAAACGGGCTACTGGAGAACATGTAAAAGTTGTATTTGGAGGGAGGCGTGTCAGAGTGGGTCTTAATTGACTTTTTCATCTATTCTGTCAGAAACCAAGTGACAACATGACCCTGATTGCCATTTTGGCGTCCTGCGGAGCTCTGCTGGCCATGATTGTAGGCTTCGCCCTCTACGCTGCATACCACCGCAAGTCCTATCGGAAGAACCACCAAGTAAACAATTAGAAAACCAAACTACTCTACAATCAATAATGTCTGTCCGTGATATGTCCACATTCTTCCTAAAGTACTTACTAATAATAGTTGAGCTATGCTTTCGGAGGGTCCTCACCAAAATCTCCCCTTATCTTTTCTCAACAGCAACACCTGACGGAGGAGATGCAGACGGTGGAGAACGGTTACCATGACAACCCCACGTTGGAGGTGATGGAGGTGCAGCCGGAGATGCAGGAGAAGAAGGTGGCCCTGAACGGAGAGTTCAACGACAGCTGGATTGTCCCCATCGACAACCTGCTGAAAGAGGACATGCCAGACGAGGAGGACACTCACCTGTAGAGGGGGACTGGAACAGACAGGGGTGCTACTATAATCCCTTGACCAGCTGACTCGCCCTTCCCTGCACCGCTACAAGGGCCCTGTTTAGTAGAAGGTTCTAGCTCCAAACGTTGCAGGTAGAAATGTATTCTATATAGAATGTATACAACCTTAAATAATGGGATTTGAGAAATCGCACAATTGTGACAGTTCTATGCAATGCATTTCTATCCGCAACACTTTTAAATGTTCCTCCCCATTGAACCAGACCCAAGGCAACAACACACAGATGCCACCTGACAAATCTGGAAAAAAATAACACCCAGTGGAAGACAGGATCTGGAAACCCACCCGGCCTAAACGGGTGTCTGAGTCCCATCGCTGCGGCCATGGAAAAGTAACAGGGCATTTGGTGGATACTACACCAATCAACATTGTGCCCAGTTTTAGGAGATATTAAATATTTGGGAAATGTAACTCTCAAACATACACAATCCCATTTTAAGAGCCATTGAGTGTTTAAGGTACTTGATGTTCCGCTACATAGTTATTGATTTAATTGGGAAAACCAAACACTCAAACCACCAATATTTCAGGATGGAGTTTATGAACTAAAAACTAAAATGTTCTTTATGCTGTAATCAATGTAATCCCCAAAAGTTTATTGAATTGTACACTTGAGCACCTGTACATAGTATTGTCTTATATTTTAAGAGAAAATGGAAGCTGAAACTTTGTAAAACTGTAACACTACTTGCCTTTATGGTTAAATCGCAATAGTATTGATTTAGAGAAAATGACATCAGGATAAAGTGAAATAATCATCCTGGTGAATGAATTAAACTACTAGTGAATCTCAGCTCTGAGGACCTGGCAGTGGCTGCTGTATAGAAGCCATATACTGGTGAAATAACAGGGTCCCTGGAGACACTGCTGGGACAGGAGCTTCTACAGATATGAAGGGGAAAACACTGTAAATAGTCATTTGAAAGTTCGAAAGAATTTTACCTAGGGCCGGTTTCCTGGACATAGATAAAGCCTTGGACTTATTAAGAGCCCTTTCAACTATGCTTTTTAGTCTAGGACTGGGGTTACTCTACCAGGGAAGCTGGACCCTAAAGATACAGCTGAAGTCGGACGTTTACATACACTTAGGTTGGAGTCATTAAAACTTGTTTTTCAACCACTCCACAAATTTCTTGTTAACAAACTATAGTTTTGGCAAGTCGGTAAGGACATCTACTTTGTGCATGAGACAAGTCATTTTTCCAACAATTGTTTAGACAGATTATTTCACTTATAATTCACTGTATCACAATTCCAGTGGGTCAGAAGTTTACATAAATTAAGTTGACTGTGCTTTTAACAGCATGGAAAATTCCAGAAAATTATGTCATGGCTTTAGAAGCTTCTGATAGGCTAATTGACATGAGTCAATTGAAGGTTTACCTGTGGATGTATTTCATAGCCTACCTAGAAACTCAGTGCCTCTTCGCTTCACATCATGGGGAAATCAAAAGAAATCAGCCAAGACCTCAGACAAAAAAAATTGTAGACCTCCACAAGTCTGGTTCATCCTTGGGAGCAATTTCCAAACGCCTGAAGGTACCACGTTCATCTGTCAAACAATAGTACGCAAGTATAAACACCATGGGACCACACAGCCGTCATACCACTCAGGAAGGAGACGTGTTGTCTCCTAGAGATGAACGTACTTTGGTGCGAAAATTATCTATATCCACAGTAAAACGAGTCCTATATCGACATAACCTGAAAGGCCACTCAGCAAGGAAGAAGCCACTGCTCCAAAACCGCCATAAAAAAGCCAGACTATGGTTTGCAACTGCACATGGGGACAAAGATCGTACTTTTTGGAGAAATGTCCTCTGGTTTGATGAAACAAAAATAGAACTGTTTGGCCATAATGACCATCGTTATGTTTGGAGGAAAAAGAGGCTTGCAAGCCGAAGAACACCATCCCGACCGTGAAGCACGGGGGTGGCAGCATCATGTTGTGGGGGTGCTTTGCTGCAGGAGGGACTGGTGCACTTCACAAGAAAGATGGCATCATAAGGGAAAATGTTGTGGATATATTGAAGCAACATCTCAAGACATCAGTCAGGAAGTTAAAGCTTGGTCGCAAATGGGTCTTCTAAATGGACAATGACCCCAAGCATACTTCCAAAGTTGTGGCAAAATGGCTTAAGGACAAAGTCAAGGTATTGGGAGTGGCCATCACAAAGCCCTGACCTCAATCCCATATTACATTTGTGGGCAGAACTGAAAAAGCGTGTGTGAGCAAGGAGGCCTACAAACCTGACTCAGTTACACCAGCTCAGTCAGGAGGAATGGGCCAAAATTCACCCAACTTATTGTGGGAAGCTTGTGGAAGGCTACACAAAACGTTTGACCCAAGTTAAACAATTTAAAGGCAATGCTACCAAATAATAATTGAGTGTGTAAACTTCTGACCCACTGGGAATGTGATGAAAGAAATAAAAGCTGAAATAAATCACTCAACTATTATTCTGACATTTCACATTCTTAAAATAAAGTGGTGATCCTAACTGACCTAAAACAGGGAATTTTTACATGGATTAAATGTCAGGAATTGTGAAAAACTGAGTTTAAATGTATTTGGCTAAGGTGTATGTAAACTTCTGACTTCAACTGTAGATATTTTATTGTTTGTTGATGTTGAAGGTTGTTAATTAAACACCAGGGATGACTTGTTACATAGGCCTCTGCACATTTTCCTTTTTGTTTGTTACCCTTTTTTGTCAAATCAACTGAATAGAAATGTATTTTAATATCCATGTGATTATCTGGCAAAACGCATTCAAATTCATGTATAATTCACATGGACACAATAATTCCCAATCATATTTAAGCTGTAAAATCAACCAACACCAAAACAATCCACCACTTATTCTACACATTCCTATGTACTGTTTGTCATTAGTTATTGTGTACAGTCACTCACTCGTATTAGATTTCTTTAACTTTTACACCAAAGTATTTAGCAGTTATTGTATGTATTTATGGTTTGTTTGCTGATGAAGCCAAACAACAGGGGGTCTGACACACTGGAAGCTGTGCCTCATCTATCATGACCAGGGCAGCCATGTTTTCTTATACCAATAAATATTTGCCAATAAAAACACACTTATTTCAAACAGGTGTTGTATTTTTGGTAACTTTCCACCAATGGTAAATTGATGAAACAATCAAAATACAAAATGTATAGTTGCATCCCAACTGGTTACAAACAAATCAAAGACCTGAGTCATTTATTTATGAAAACCTGAACAAAATACAATCTTTATTCATTATGTACATTACATACAATGCAATTCTACAATAGGCTCTCTACACATTCACGTTATCCACAGAGTAGTGCTCATTCACGCACTCTAGAGTACCCCACATACTCCTGAGTCCCAGTTGGGGAGAAGACGAGGCAGATGAAGAAAATAACATTCCATCATTTATCTGAAAATGATCATTTCCTTCCCCTCCCAAAAATAACAAAAATAATTATTTGGCATTGTGTTTATATATATATTTTTTTGCAAAGGTGCTTCTTTATTTCATGTTTTCTTAAGCTTAATTTTTTTTTTCTGACAAAGAAACTAATGCAAACATTGCAAAAGTCTTCTATTCTGTGATAATGACCATAAATAATGAGTCCTTCCTAAATAACGGGTTTTATTACAAAGCTATGATGGTAAGTTTGACACGCCTTTCTCTCTGGACCTCCGTTCATCAGAAAGCTAATATTTACTAAGCTTAATATGATGGCAGCAGAAGACATACATTAACAAACAGACACAAACAAGCACACACAAACTAGTTTTAAGGTCACACACTAAGCATACAGGTGTGTGCACCGTGCACACAAGCAGCAAACGCACAAACGCACATTTGATTGTGATTCAAATTAAGCTAATACTGATTACTGAGGACATCAGTGCAAACGAACAGAGAAATCTGATCTAATCACTTATCTTCTAACAATAAGATCAGATGTCTTCATGTAAATGCATGTATGAAGAAACCAGATGTAATGAATCTATTGGGACGTAGTATACAATCTGCCAATTTGATTAGGATTTTGAGCAAGGATTTCTAAGGATCTAGCAAGAAAAAGTATCTCTAAAGTTTGGCTCTACCACCCTTGACAGGAGTCAAGTACTAAGTGTTTGTCTCCTTGAATGTGAAGTAGTCCCTCCCTCCATCTCTGGTTATCTGATAGTGGAGTTGATTGATCTCAAAACAAAGGGGATGGATATTTCACAGACTCCATAGGCCTTTGCCTGGAGTGTACTCTGCATACTGTACAGCTGACTCAGAAAAATGCTAAATATATAGACAATACATACACAATGTAATGGAAGACTAGGCTGATACTATTCTTGAGAAGGAGGGGAAAGGGGATCACTTCAATCATCTCTTACTGAGATTAATGGAAGAACAATATGAGGCATATGTTTGTATTATGTTACACAGGTGGACTAGACAAAATACCCTGGCGATCCGAGACAAACACACATATTGACGGACAGACTCTCTCTCTCTCACACACACACACACACACACACACACACACACACACACACGTCAGCTATATCAAAGGGCATCCTCAGTTCCAGCATAATGATTATGAACCAATCAAAAACATTTCCTGTACATCAAAACTTTGGATGGAGCCACAAGACAGATACCATTTGATAACTTGGTGTTAGAGATCACTTGTGAATGCTCCTATCGCCTTATTCTGAGTAAGAATGAAATGTAGTGTTCTGTATTTCTTTAGGTTAGAATTGAAGAATGTCTAGTCATCACTGTTTGCATAAGAAACAGAGAGAACACAGTAATCAGGCCATAGCTGAAGGGGGAGACTGGGCTCCCTCTCAATGAAAGCAATCATTCATTCTTCCTTTACCCATAAAATAAACTCCCATCGTCAAAGGAAGATACATCCCAGCCAATGAGATCATGTGAGTATAGATATGTGTTGGTACATAAAAAAACCTCCCTCTGATACAGCAGGACCATCATTTTGTAGTTCTTACAATAATAACAGTCATACTTAAACTACATTTCCCAACATGCCTCCCTGACATCCATGGTTAAGTCACACTAAAGCTACAGTAGCCATTACCAGAATCACAAGCTTTTGACAACTTGACAATGTTTTCCCCCAAACCCATAATGATTGATTTTTTACATCGATAGAGGATTTAATTGACATATATATTGTCTCAGGATCATTATTCTATTGTTTCTATATAACAAAATTAACATTTTGACACGTAGTGTGTAACAGCATGGCCGTCATAATTATAAATATGGGGTATATAATATGGCACCAATAATACAGGCAGAGCAAGCAAAAAGTATGAACTTGGTTGAAGGTATATTCAGCATACAACGCGCTGACAGGGTGTCATTAAGTAACACAACTACTTTCACAAGCAGGTTTGTGTGAGTGCTTGAGTGTGTGTCAGAGAGAGACGGATGCAAGACGGAGTGGAAAATAAGAGGAAGAGAGACTCCTCCTTGATCTAACAGGCTACTAATGCCAAGCAAACTCAAACGCAACGCGTAAAAGCATCATGTAAACCTCACAAATCAAATGAGTTGACACAGAAGATATGTTTGGCAGAGTTCTGGGTTATTGTAAACTGTTAAATCAGTTTATTCAACAAAGACCATCAGGCCAGGGGGAGTTTGTGTTTTTTTCTTTTTCCACACAGTGACATTCAGTATCAACCCCTTTAAATCGCAAGTGGTCTGACCCTCCTTTTCCCTTTTAGTTCAGTTCCGCTGTTGAAGAACCAACGTCCTAAAGAGGGGGTCAACAAGTGCAGTCCGCGAGCAGCGCACCCCTGACTTTGGAAGGGTCAAGTGTAGAAAAATATGAAGTTTGGCTTTGGGCCGGCCAATCAGAGTCTTATTGGCGTATGGTTGTGAGGCGGGGCTAGAGTGTGATGAGGTCAACGAGGTTACCCTTGGGCGGGGTCATGCTGTCCGGGAAGAAGTTGACGAGCGTGTCGAAGAGCTGCGTGCGCTGGGCATACGTCTGGTCCACGTCTGAGAAACCTGAGAGAAGGAGGGAAAGGGGGAGAGATGAGCGTGGGAGGGAGTGTGACAGAAGGGAAGATCGGAGAGGGGAAGAGGGATGGAAAGGAATAAAGAGAGCGGGAAAGAAGGACAAGAGAAGGTGAAGGGGGAGAGAGTGGGAGGAAGAAAACTTCAATTGCTCAATCGCCACAGGAAGTCATATGAGCTCAAAGGTCACATACACGCTCAAAAAGGTCATGTGGGAGGATCAAAATGAAAGTACGTCAGAAAGAATGGCTGAAGGGGGAAAAAAAGCAGGCGAGAATAATCCTTCCGTTCATTGGTTTTGATCTACTGTGTGTCCAGTGAAGTATGCAGATTACGCAGCAGGCTCTTACCCAGAGGGATGAAGTCAGAGCTGGACTTGAAGAGAGCCGAGGGCAGGAGCTGGAACTGAATAGTCACATCGGAACACAACACCTCAGTCACTGAACACTAACGCAACACCGCCAACAAATACACTGCCATTTCACTCCTGAGTAACTATGGTAATAATATCAAAACAATGAACATCAACACACAGGCTTTGAATGTTACATTCTCAAACCACTTCATCCGTTTACTTGATCTAAAAGCTGTTTAATAAAATAACACTGCACAACATGCAAGTACCCCTCTCCCCATTAGTCAACCCTCCCTCACCTCTTTGGTCTCGTCAGGGTTGGTGTGGTCCACGGTCAGAGAGAGGTCGTTCTGCAGGTACTTTAGAGCATTCAGAGGCTCCGACTGGGCCTTCTCCTCAAACCTAAAAAAAAAAAAAAAACAAACACACGACAGATCTTCAGGAATACCTACAGAGAGCTTGAGGAAATGGTTTAGCCTAACCTACAGAAACTCTGTACCACACAAGGTGAAAAGATCACTGCAAAGACTGCAAAATGAGCGAGGAGAAAACCCTTCCCTACAATGGCAAGACATGGCCACTAGGTGGAATCAGTGTCAAAGCAGAACCCGAAACTAGAATTGTCATAACTCCTATACATTTGTATCCACCGTTTTGCTATATGGTACAGAGAGGTTACGGTTCAGTTCCAGGTGTATAGTCCATTCTCTGGTTGTGTACCTGTACTTCCTGATTAGATATTTGCAGTGTCGGAGCAGGTACTCCTTGGAGGGGCGACAAAGCTTGAGGGACCAGAAGTCATCCAGACGCATCTTAGGAGAGCACGACTTCCCTGGGTTCCCTCCAAACAGGTAGTGCACCTGGACACAAAGAGGAAAAATAACACTGCATATATTAGATATTATCCATCAATACCCTCAAAACTGCAGCTGGTCTCAGATCATAATGATATCCTGAAACAGTATTTAATTAGACTTTTGTGCCCTTATGCTTGTAGCATTTTGTAGAAGTGTGTGTGTGTGTGTGTGTGTGTGTGTGTGTGTCCATGTTCTTCACTGACATGCTGCATCTTAGTCTGGTTGATGTCATGTGTCTGTCTGAAACTAATGTGTTGATGCTGCTGTCTTCGTTTAGGTCTCTCTTGAAAAATAAATGTTCTCAACCAGACTAACCTGGTTAAATAAAAGGTCAAATATATTTTTTAAGCATGCGTATGCGTGTGTGACCTTGTGCATTTCGTCGTAGACCAGCTGGTGTGCGAAGCGTGGACAGGGCTCCTCCTCCTGCAGAGCCTTACTGGGGTTCTCCTTCACCGCCTGGTCATTCTTATACACACACGACCTGCAGCACGCGGGTGTGCGCATGCACACACACACACACACACACACACACACACACAGTACAACAAGTTAGTACGCACATAGCCTTAACCCTGAAGAGGAACACCCATTGTGTTTCTATACCTTAAAAAGGAAACGCGCCCACACACCACGAAGCAAATATTGGAACACACTTCTAGACAGCCTCCTACGGAGAAACACACACACAGCTTGAGCAGTTACATTGACTTAATTTACTGGACACTCAGTAAAAATAACGACTGGAGAAAGCAGTGTACCGGAACCAGCGGCAGGCAGCACTGACATCCTGTTCTCTCACAAGCACCGTTTCAACTGACCAAATTAGCTAGGCCAGAACAAAGACTTTCTCCATGAAGGTGCAGAGGTACAACACAGACACACGCTCTGAAACACACCCTCTGAAAGAACATTTAGTTCTCTTTTGAAGGGCAGAGAGATTATGAAACTCACTTTCAGGTCAGGAAAGCCTTTGAAATATTATGTTACTGGTTGACGATTGTATCACAGTGTCTTATTGTGTGCGTTTGCCGGTGTGTGGGCGTGTTCAACTATACTTGTGGGGACCAGAAGTCTCCACAAGAATAGTAAACAAACATTTTCTTAGTCCCCACAAGGTCAAATGCTATTTCTAGGGGCTTTTGGGTTAAGGTTAGAATTAAATTTAGGAGCTAGGGTTAGTTTTAGGGTTAGGAGCTAGGGTTCTGATCCCCCCTGTCTCAGCCTCCAGTATTTATGCTGCAGTAGTTTATGTGCCGGGTGGCTAGGGTCAGTCTGTTACATCTGGAGTATTCTCTTGTCTTATCCGGTGTCCTGTGTGAATTTAAATATGCTCTCTCTAATTCTCTCTCTCTCTCTTTCTTTCTTTCTTTCTTTCTTTCTCTCGGAGGACCTGAGCCCTAGGACCATGCCTCGGGACTACCTGGCATGATGACTCCTTGCTGTCCCCAGTCCACCTGGCCATGCTGCTGCTCCAGTTTCAACTGTTCTGCCTACGGCTACGGAACCCTGACCTGTTCACCGGACGTGCTTGTTGCACCCTCGACAACTACAATGATTATTATTATTTGACCATGCTGGTCATTTATGAACATTTTAACATCTTGACCATGTTCTGTTATAATATCCACCCGGCACAGCCAGAAGAGGACTGGCCACCCCTCATAGCCTGGTTCCTCTCTAGGTTTCTTCCTAGGTTTTTGGCCTTTCTAGGGAGTTTTTCCTAGGGAGTTTTTCCTAGCCACCGTGCTTCTTTCACATGCATTGCTTGCTGTTTGGGGTTTTAGGCTGGGTTTCTGTACAGCACTTTGAGATTTCAGCTGATATACGAAGGGCTATATAAATAAATTTGATTTGATTTGGTTAGGGAAAATATGTGAATGGGACTGAAATGTGTGTCCCCAAATGGTTAGGTATACAAGACTGTGTGTGTGCGCTTCGTACCAGTTGTTGCGTGCAATGTCATAGATCCAGAAGGAGTTACGGACGTTCTCCTCTCGTTTGTCCTTGTCCTTGCTGAGGCCAGACAGGACGTGGATCTCATTCAGCTCGGGGTCTATGGTGGCCCTCTGGGTGAAGCCCGTCATCGGCACTGTGGGACAAACACACAGAGAGAGGTTTAAAACCGAGACTGGTGCTACTGAGAACACCGAGAGATAATAGCAGGTTACATTGAGATAACCCACACAGAGACAGAGAGAGAGAGATAATAGCAGGTTACATTGAGATAACACAGAGAGAGAATGGCAGGGATTCAGCATTTTTCCTGGTCACAGAATTCTGGGCTCTATGGTTATTTAACACTATCACACATTTTTTCCATCAGAGGCCAAGATTAAAAGACTTAAGAGAAATGGGACAGACTACGAAAGCAAAAGGCTGCTCACATAGCAACGCACATAGCAACGACATTCGCTGGAAACAAACAGGACGCAATGCAAATGTATGTTTGTTTTTCTACGGATTTGCATTACTGACAGAACAGGATGTGTTTGCGGTCACAGTGTAAACAGTACGCAACTATCCATACGCATGTTGATTTACCCAGATTTACGTACATTGCTTGTCTAAAGCAATCCCTTGATTGCACATGATGCGTTTGTGGTCATGACACGTCACAGTGTACAGTATGCTCCTGTTCATACGTATAGCGGAATATGGAACACATATAGGACAAGTACTTCCGCTTTGTGGTCATCGGCTGCTTATTAGTCACGCGTTTCAGTAGTTGTAAGTAAGAAGCAAGTATAAGCTTTCGCAATGACTTCATAGTGTATCAAATCTATGTGGGTTGTTACCATGGCTATGATAGTAAGAACAGTGTCAAAACAAAAGACGAGGTGTTGTGCTGGGAGGACATTTTTTAAATCACTTAGTACTACCAACTTGATCGAATACATTTTTATGGAACCCACCATATGCTTTTAAGGAAAATTAGAACCATCTCAAACAATCTCCATAGACAGTTTGCCAAACAGCACACAACATGAATTATGCGTCAAGGTCCTGTTCCAAGACATTAAGCTAGGCATTAACTTCTGGATAAATAAAACAACAGGCCCCTAGGTCAACCAGCCTGTGTAACTTGAGTAGAGAGTACAGACTGTTTTAGAGAATCAACAAAACAAAGAAGTTTATTTGAAGAACAAGAAGAAAAAAAAACACCAGAAGGACAGAGACCGTGCTCTGCCCTTCAGACATAGGGTGCTATTTGGGATGTAAGCTAACACATATAGTGCACTACTTTTGACCAGGGCCCATGTGAGTCCCAAATGGCACCCTAACACATATGCAGTGCACTACTTTTGACCAAACGCTATGGGCCCTGGTCAATAGTACACAATATAGGGAATAGGGTGCCATTTGGGATAGATATAGAGCTCATTAGAGCACAGTTCTAAAATGGAAATGAACAGGAAGATGTTTCTGTGGTACCGGAGCAGAACGCCGAGCAGTTGCGGCAGCGATAAACATTAGAGAATTATTACAAGAGCACTGTTTGGGCTTGCTACTTCCTTCCTGCCAAAATACATTCTGTTCTTTCTCGCTCCATCTCTCCTGTTCTTTTGCTCTCGCTTGCTCATTCTGCATCTTTCGGTTTCTCCCTTGTCTCTTACTCGCTCTCCCTTTCGGCCTCTTCGCTCCCTCTCTACTTCTGCCTCCCTCCCCATCTCTCGTTCTTGCAGGATGACACAGATGCGAGAGGCACCCAGACAGAGGTCCTATTAATACTCTGCCATCATCACGCCAGTCCAGTCCAGCTCTGCCCATCCAGAGATCTTAGACAATCTGTTTCAAGACAACAAGCATCTCTTTCTCTCTCTGCTGCCCTGTGCCTTTTAATGAGCTGCACTGAAAAGTCTGTCACATGTCACTTTAATAGAGGAGCCATGAGATGGTATCTCCTCCTACAGCCATCTATTGCATCTGAAACCACAGATTCTATTAGATTCTTTAGTGTAAGGGTAGATGAAGATATATGTGATGGGGAGAGTTCTGTAAATGTAGTATCACTGAGTCACAAGCTTGAGGGGAAAAAAAGAGACAGATTAGGCTACACACACACACACACACACACACACACACACACACAGGTGCTGACCAAAGCATCAGCTGATAGCGACTAAACGGAGTGCAACGTTGCGATTTGCTCTGGTTGGCATTCAGACTGTGTACATTACTGGAAACGTTCTAAGTTTACCAGCAAACTACCAGAATATTGGTATCTTTCAAGGATGTAATTTATCATCTCTGGCCCTCTGTGTGGCCTTATCACATGTAAAATATATGAAATAATGAACAAGATGATTTATACAAAAACTATTGAATGACAAAGCTGTAAAACATAATCCTAAATATAAAAGATCAACTTAGTGAATACCATTGGTGTTTAATTTGTATGTGTGAACAAACACACACAAAGCTCTGGAAAAAATTAAGAAACTGCAAAATGATCAGTTTCTCTAGTTTTACTATTTATATGCATGTGTTTGGGTAAAATGAACATTTTGTTTTATTCTATAAAGTATTGACATTTATCCCAAATAAAAATATTGTCATTTAGAGCATTTATTTGCTCCACCAGATCAAGACCCTGTCATGGCCCGCCCAATCTCCAGACCCGAACCCCATTGAAAACCTCTGGAATGTGATCAAGAAGGATGGTCACAACCATCAAACAAAGCAGAGCTGATTTATTTTTGTGCCAGGAGTGGCATAACAAGAGAGCAGGACAAGATGCATGAAAGCTGTGATTGAAAATCAGGGTTATTCCAAATATTGATTTCTGAACTCTTCCTAAGTTAAAACATTAGTATTGTGTTTAAAAATGAATATGAACTTGTTTTCTTTGCATTATTCGAGGTCTGACAACACTGCATATTTTGTTATTTTGACCAGTTGTCATTTTCTGCAAATAAATGCTCTAAATGACAATATTTTTATTTGGAATTTGGGATAAATGTCAATACTTTATAGAATAAAACAAAATGTTCATTTTACCCAAACCCATACCTATAAATAGTAAAATCAGAGAAACTGATCATTTTGCAGTGGTCTCTTAATTCTTTCCAGAGCTTTAGACACTACTGTTCAAAAGTTTAGGGTCACTTAGAAATTTCCTTGTTTTTGAAAGAAAAGCACATTTTTTGTCCATTAAAATAACAAAACTGATCAGAAATACAGTGTAGACATTGTTAATGTTGTAAATGACTATTGTAGCTGGAAACGGCAGATTTCTTTATGGAATATCTACATAGGCGTACAGAGGCCCATTATCAGCAACCATCACTCCTGTGTTCCAATGGCAAGTTGTGTTAGCGAATCCAAGTTTATTATTTTAAAAAGGCTAATTGATCATTAAAAAAATAACTTTTGCAATTACGTTAGAACAGCTGAAAACGGTTGTTCTCATTAAAGTAGCAATAAAAAATACAAAAAGTATCTGGAGCATTTGTGGGTTCGATTACAGGCTCAAAATGGCCAGAAACAAAGAACTTTCTTCTGAAACTCATCAGTCTATTCTTGTTCTGAGAAATGAAGGCTATTCCATGTGAGAAACTGCCAAGAAACTGAAGATCTGGTACAACACTGTTCTACTCCCTTCACAGAACAGCGCAAACTGGCTCTAACCAGAATAGAAAGAGGAGTGGGAGGCCCCAGTGCACAACTGAGCTAGAGGACAAGTACATTAGAAGGTCTAGTTTGAGAAACACACGCCTCACAAGTACTCAATTGGCAGCTTCATTAAAGAGTACCTGCAAAACACCAGTCTCAACGTCAACAGTGAAGAGGCGACTCCGGGATGCTGGCCTTCCAGGCAGAGTTGCAAAGAAAAAGCCATATCTCAGACTGTCCAATAAAAAAGATTAAGATGGGCAAAAGAACACAGATACTGGAAGATTGGAAAAAAAGTGTTATGGACAGACAAATCTAAGTTTGAGGTGTCCGGATCACAAAGAAGAACATTCATGAGATGCAGAAAAAAATGAAGATGCTGGAGGAGTGCTTGACGGTATCTGTCAGGCATGGTGGAGGCAATGTGATGGTCTGGGGGTGCTTTGGTGGTGGTAAAGTGGGAGATATGTACAGGGTAAAAGGGATCTTGAAGGAAGGCCATCACTCCATTTTGCAACGCCATGCCATACCCTGTGGATGGCGCTTAATTTGAGCCAATTTCCTCCTACAACAGGACAATGACCAAAGCACAGCTCCAAACTATGCAAGTGGCAGTCACTGAATCTCAACCCTATTGAGCTGTTGTGGGAGCAGCTTGACTGTATGGTACGTAAGAAGTGCCCATCAAGCCAATCCCAACTTGTGGGAGGTGCTTCAGGAAGCATGGGGTGAAATCTCTTCAGATTACCTCAACAAATTGACAACTAGAACACCAAAGGTCTGTAAGGCTGTAATTGCTGCAAATGGAGGATTCTTTGACGAAAGCAAAGTTTGAAGGACACAATAATTATTTCAATAAAAAAAAAATTTTTTAAGTTATTTATAACCGTGTCAACATCTTGACTAAACTCAACAAAAAAAGAAACGTCCATTTTTCAGGACCCTGTCTTTCAAAGATACTTTGTAAAAATCCAAATAACTTCACAGATCTTCATTGTAAAGGGTTTAAACACTGTTTCCCATGCTTGTTCAATGAACTATAAACAATTAATGAACATGCACCTGTGGAAGGGTTGTTAAGAAACTAACAGCTTCCAGACAGTAGGCAATTAAGGTCAATTGGTAGAAGAGTGGGGTAACATCTCACAGCAAGAACAGGCAAATCTGGTGCAGTCCATGAGGAGGAGATGCACTGCAGTACTTAATGCAGCTGGTGGCCACCAGATACTGACTGTTACATTTGATTTTGACCCCCCTTTTGTTCAGGGACACATTATTCCATTTCTGTTAGTCACATGTCTGTGGAACTTGTTCAGTTTATGTCTCAGTTGTTGAATCTTATGTTCATTCAAATATTTACACAAGTTTGCTGTAAATAAAACGCAGTTGACAGTGAGAGGATGTTTTTTTTGTTGCTGAGTTTATATGGTAATTTATGCTTAAAAACAAATATATATTACAGACAGACAGTACCAGTCAAAAGCTTGGACAAACCTACTCATTCAAAAGGTTTTTCTTTATTTCATTTTTTTTTTTTTTTACATTGTAGAATAATAGTGAAGACAACAAAACTATGAAATAGCACACATGGAATCATGTAGTAACCAAAAAAATCCCATGGGACATTTCTTTTTTTGCTGAGTTTATGTTTTCTGTTAATTATCAAAATGACTGACGATTCCAGTAACTTTGGTGAAATACCAGTAGCTTTGCAACCCTGTGTGTGTGTGTAATAGAAAAGTAGAGGATGAAAGAACGTGGTTCTGTGAGAGAGTGAGAATAAAAAGTAAAGAAAAAGTGAATTGTGAGAGATTGAAACAGTGTGTGGTGAGAGATTGAAACAGTGTGTGTGTCGTGAGAGCGCAATCTAATTGAATGTTCCTGTGAGGTTTTGCTAAATACCACAATAATACGGGGGTGGGAATTTCTAAGAACCCCACTTGCACATGACAAAAATGCTATTCTCAGAAGCTGATGACATCAACTGCTCACTTTCTAATCACAGCAAGCAATTATGAATTCCAACTTTGTAAAGAAACGCACTATGGCCACGCTACTGGACTCTCTGTTGCCCTGCAGAATGGGTGGAACCCAGGGTGCAAGTGCATCGTGCTGAAAGCAGTGAGGGTACTTTTAGATGAAAACCTAAATGAGTTTAGCCTTGCAACACCCTTGGCATTAGACCTGCCAATCTGAGACCTGACCAGATCCATTTGGAACAAAATGTTGGCACTAAACAATTAAGGTGTGTAGGTTGTACTATACTCCACCCATGGCATAAACAGTTAGTGTCCCTGGTTGTACTATACTCCACCCATGGCATAAACAGTTAGTGTCCCTGGTTGTACTATACTCCACCCATGGCATAAACAGTTACTGTCCCTGGTTGTACTATACTCCACCCATGGCATAAACAGTTAGTGTCCCTGGTTGTACTATACTCCACCCATGGCATAAACAGTTAGTGTCCCTGGTTGTACTATACTCCAACCATGGCATAAACAGTTACTGTCCCTGGTGGCTAAGCAGATAGTCTTACCCATGCCAGAGTCCTTCTTGGTTCCGTCTGAGATGATCTCCACATGGTCCCCGTCCACGTCGTAGCTGAAGAAGTCATTCAGGTACGTCTTTGACCTCTGACCTCCGAACACATACAGACAACGATTCCTCTGGAGAAAGGGAGGGGGGGATGAGCGAGAGAAAGAGAGAAGAGCAAAATCTATTTCATATTCATGCCAACACTCTGAATGGTTTACATTCTTCTGTGAAAGAAGATAATAGTCTGAACAATTTTCCTTGGCTTCATAAAAGTCCTGAGAGTAAAATTGGTGCATATTTGTTCTGTTATCTCTTTGGCTTTCTCTAAAAACACAAAACAGAAAGCGGTGAATTCTGAATGCTTCAGTCATGATTGTGTGGCTATTGATGATTTGTTTCTGTCAATAAATCATTCTGGTGTTTGTGCTGAATTCTATAAAGAATGTCACCGCAATGTTGCCACATTGTGTGTTGATATGTGAGTGTATGAGCACAGTTCAGTAACATCCAGGCAACATTACCCTAACATCAACACCAGTCATGGTACTACTCCCATAACTCACAGTGTGGAAGAGCATGCAGTGTCCGATGCGTGACTGGACGTCCTCAGGCCCAGCGTTGCAGGAGTCTTCTCTGAGCAGGCTCCAGGTTCCGGCCTGGCAGTGGAAGGCATACAGCCCACTGAACTGGGGCTCGGACGTCCTGCTGTCCTCTACACTGCCGTTACACATCAGAATCCGACCACCAAACGTATAGATCATGTGCTTCTCCGAGTCCATACACATCTATAAGGAGAGGGAGGAAGGATGAGAGAGGAGAGAAAGGTTGGGTACGAAGAGAGAGTCATGAGATTCAACATTTGGATTTCAGTGTTGGGCTTAGAGCAGTGGAAAAAATGTGCAAAAATCCTTGGCATTTACAGATCCATTTTTAGCTTAAAAAGTGGGACAGGAGGAAAATATGTCAAGACTATAGCCGGCTAAGCCTTCATCATCAGTGCTCTGGTCTCACCTCCAGATGGCTGAGTGGACCAATTATTTAACCAACAAAAACTCTAACCCATTTTTAATGAGGCCCAAAGTGTTTAAATTCACTCCTAGCCAGTTTGGACGTGTGTGTGATACAGCTGTGTGAGGGGCGTGATAATGGGGTAACCTGGTGGTCAAAGACGAGCTTGGGCCCGCCGTCGGCTGACGTGTCCTCGCTGAGCAGTGTCCAGGTGTTGGCGTCGACGTCGTAGCGGTAGAAGTCACTCTTCAGAGACTTGCTGTTCCTGACGCTGGAGTCTAGGTATCGGCCGAGTGTGTAGATCTGCCGCCGCTGGCTGTCGATGCACATCTTGTGGCAGGACCGCGCACTGGGACCACTCTGGGAGAGGACAAGGGGGGGGAAGCCATCACACAAACTATCTATAAAATAGGAGAATGAGACGACTCGGCCCCCTGCTCCCATGTGGTGACAGCGTTGCTACCATTTACTGAACTTTATTGATATCCAGGTCCTGCTCAAAAACATTACTCCTTTGTTATATTTTCCTATAGTGAAACTTTCAACTATTATCTTCATTATAATCATCCGTTAGATAGACATTACCTTCACCTTGACCAAAGAAAACTCCAGTCATTAACATTTCTATAAATAATTTACTGTTCTGCTCATTAAGCAGCTGTAACAATCAGTATGGACCATTTAACAGTGTTGTTCTGTGTCACCACAACTCCTCTTTCCCACCATCCTTCTCTCTTTCATACATCTTGCGCTCTCACCTCCTTCTCTGTGTCTCTGGAGATGCAGACCCACTGGTTCTCCTGAACACTGTAGGCCCAGAAGTCAGCCAGGTCCTGTGTGCCATCCCAGCCCCCAAAAAGATACACCGTCTCTGTAGGAAACAGGAAGCCAACGCTGGTCAACACCTGGGATGCATTCAACGTCACTGAACTACTCTGGTGCCTATACTGAAACACCAAGAAGACTACAGTAAAGCAAAATGGTCCTGAAACTATCCCTTCACACTCAAACCTGTATAATGGTTGAAAATGGCAGATTTGGTCACTGATAAGCACCATTGGAATGCAGTGGCTATACAGTAACATGCTATACAAGATGTCAGAACTCAGGGTCTCCACTACAGAGCTGCATGGGATTCAACTGACAGGCGTGGTAAACAGCAGTACTAAGCGCAACAAGAAGATACCCCCGTCCCTCCCGCTAATTGGGCTACTTTTGCACATGTTTAATCAGAGGGGAATATCGTAGATCAAGAGGACTCGATTTGTTTTGAAAGATGAGACGTTGATTATAATAAATACTGCTTTGATGTCATACAAAGCAAACCACACACCCACAAGTCCAAATGTGAGCTTTGCTTTTCCATATGACGAAACTCATGTCCTTCACATTATCAACGTTTATGATCGCTATATTTGATGTACAGTTACATTGATGACATGGCATCATACCCTGGGTTATTTTTAACAGGAGGCTGTTTGTCACATTGTGAAGAAAATTAGCAGCAGAACACGCACCTGAATGCACTCAATAATCCATTCTATGCACACCAAAATGACTATCATTTTCTCTGAAAAGTGCCTTATGAAAGCCTAACACGAAGATAGTATTTTAGAACTTAGCAAGTCATGTTGGCAAGAGAATAAGCTTTCAAAATTGTGCCCACCTGACCCAGAATGCAATTTGTAAATGGACCAATTTTGGATTGCGATAACAATAATTGTGTGATGGGGATGGAGGGCCCGTGCTTCGTTCAATTCTTCAACGGTACAGCTAGGAGAGCTAAAAAAAAAAACCTAATAGTTAAAAGCTCTTTCCTTTAGCCATAAAAGTGAATTGAAATGATTTAGTAACTGTGCACACTTCGGAGAGCTGTGTGGCCACTTCCATACACCAGTTAGACCTCTTAATCTATCGCTTGACTGCTGTGTTCTCACCTTTGGTCTGATAATTTCCCCATATTATGAAAAGTGGTCCCTTTCAATTGCTACCATGGTTATGCATATGTTTCTTCAAAATTTGAACATGGCCCTATCCATAGAGGCCAAGTCCCCACGAGTGTAAAGGGTTAAGGAGTAGAAAAAGGCTATTCAAGAAACACTTAGACTACATGCTGCCATACGGAGTGCAATCATGAGAATTTGGGGAGGAAATCATCACTTGAACTGTAGTAAACACAGAGTTCCATTCCATCCCAGAAGTCCTGAAGAACCCCTGAATTGAGTAGCATGAGTGCATAATTAACACAGCGGTGCACAGGTTCAATGGGCCGTAACCATGGCAAATCAGCAGAGCAGCACACAGGGGTAATGTTTGCATGGCGTGCAGACTGTGTGGAGGTTTTTGTAGGTTGGGAGGGTTACTCTAGGTCATCTGGATTGGCCAAAAACACAGTACTCAGTGTCTGGGGGCCTGAGAGACAGACCAGCGAGATGCAAGGCTTCTCACAGCCTGTATACACACGTGCACAATACAAGCCTTTGTCTTTACAAACGCCTGCAGGCGAGTAAGTCACCAAAACATTACAGAGCACTAAAATAACCACTGTGTCTTCTACAAAACAGCTTTAAAAAGGCAATAATATGTCTTAGTAGAAATCCACTTTTTTCGAGCTGAAAGACGATTGCCAGAGCTTACCCACGATGTTGGACAACACTAAGTCAATAAGTCATTGTTTAAGTCAAAGTAGAATATATTTGAGCTTGAAGTGACAACCCCGAACTGCCCACTTCGTGCAACTTCGTGCCAATGCTGTGTCTTTTCCTATGGAATGACATGCAAATTATTTTTAGCATACGTTTCATTTCAGGGCTGGGTTTACATCAAAATGGTACCACCCACCAGCATGGCATTGTTTATTAATCCGAAACACCTGCAAAGTTTGCAAGTCGCAACTAAGCTGAGCAATATAATAGAGAATATTTGGCTACAGCAAAGATGGCGGATAAATAAAGATAGTTCATTCAGGCTGTTAACCATTGAAAAACATTGTCAGTTCCGGTCTAGTTAATGGGTTGGGTCTCCCAATGACACCAATGCAACAGCAGCTGGGTCTGGTCTACTTAGTTCATTGACTTTAATTGAACCAGAAGAAAAAAAAAAAAAACGGGTGTCTGGCTTCCTCTTCCTTCTCTGGCTATAGCTTTTAACCATAGGCAGCCAAGTGTAGGCTGAGCCATTGCACAAATTAAAATAGGGGGTACAAATTTATGTTTTTGCACCTCCGCTTTTTTACTAGCCAATTATCAAAGTTCATTGCACTTATTTAAAATTGCGTGTGATATGATTGCATTTTGGAATCATGTTCCCGCAAGATGAATGGTTTTGAACACAATCCACTGCTTTGATTGGTGCTGCTAGAAATCAAGTGTCCACGAACTTGTTTATCTAGCTTGTGCTGTTGTTACATCAAGTATTAGTGTTTCGTGTCCGATGCGCTCAGGGTGTTGTTACATATCATTTGCGGCATGCAGTCATTGTAGCCAATAATTTCACTTCCCCTAGCTGTGAGAACTATAGCATGAGCCTACCAAAGGTTTCACCGTGTCCATTACAATGTAGAAAATGTGTCTCTAGTCCAAACCGTTCAATAGTTAGCAGGGGCGCAACTTTGGTCTTCTCCAGTTGGATAAACACTCCAAACAGCCTACTCGACCGCTCGGAGGCATCCGCATGGTCCTAAAGCACACCGCTGCCTCGTTTTGTATAACATTCCAATGATAAAACTGGAGGGGACAAAAATGCAATTGCAGCTGGGGGGGGGGGGGGGGGCGTCCCCAGTGAAAGTTGCGCCCCTGATAGTTAGGCTATTCATATTACCGGAGCTTCACCTTATTCTTTCCCGGCCACAATTTATGAACGATGCCAAAACTTTGGAGATACAATAGATGGCAAAGACACTGCGCTCCCCTATCCACCCGTGGAAAAGTTTTCCCTACATTCTTATGACAAATCCAACTCCAGAACCAGCCATAGCCTAGCTGGCTAATCTTTTGAATGCAGTGTAGCAACAAATAACATTAGTTAGCCGGATAAGGTTAGCATGCTAGCCAGCTACACTGACAGCTGTTGGTGCCCTACTTATTATTATTTGTCCACGCCATGTGGAAAGCACCCACAGCATTTCCCCCCCCAATTCTTGAATATGTATTAGCAGCCTGCGTCATTCTGCAGAGGTGGAACCTAAACGTCAATTTCCGCTAAAGGACAAGAATTACATCGAAATAGGGGTGGCATTGCCCTCTGGTGGGGGCCTTTAAGGCCAGTTTGTAAAACACATTTGAAAGAGGAAGAATTCCAATTGGCAACATTATAGGGGGGTGTTGTCTAGGTGTGGTTTTAGCCAGCATGCCTCACCTGTCTGAACATCGATGACCATCTGATGACCTCCCCTCATCCCTGGTCTGTTGTCATCCTCATTACCTGGAGAGAGCGATGGAGCCGGAGAAAGGGGTTGAGGGAAAGGAGGGAATAAAATGTAGGAGAGGGATGGAGTGTTGAAGGAAAATGGAGGAGCAGAAGAGAAAGGGGGGCAGGGATTTTTTTTTATTCATCGCTATAGACCGGTAGTGTACAGCATACCATAGCATTTTGTTAATGAGAACACATTTCCTACTTGAATAGTTTGTCTCACTGTTCATGTCATCTGGGCTTGGCTCTTGGGCGGTTGTACCTTTGTTACACTTGGGGATGATCTGACTCCATCTTGGCTTGTACTCTTGCTGACTGATGTACTGGTTAAATAAACCGTCTACAGAGGAAAAGGTCAAACACAGGAAGATTGTCCAGATGATTTTAGCCAGGAGATAGAAGTGAATAGTTTTGTTACCTTTCCAACCTCAAAAAGAAAGTATGATGTCAGGATGACATTGCCACGCCCTGTGGTTTCAAATCAATTTGATAAATGAAAAGGTCATGCAGATACATGGGTCGATAATGTAAATAATGAATCACTATGGTATCCACTGAATTCATGAGCTAAATATAAGCCGAGCCAGGTTTAAAGATCTCAGTCATGGGATGGTAGCGGTCTGTAGTTAGTATGATGATTGAGGTCATGTAGTTGTATTGCAGTTGATGTGTACAGAGCAGTAGGTCCAGCCCCCATTGGTCTGTCTGAGGAGGTGTGGGTGACAGGACCTTTGACAGCTTTGTCGATGAGCTCCTCACAGGCATCAAAGTCTCCACGGAGTACCAGGCGGTCGTGGAGATGTGTCAGCATTTGGTGTTCCAACGCGATGCGTGTCTTCTTCTGCAGCGACTCAAAGGCCTCTGTGTAGTTATGCTGCCGGAAGTGCTTCAGGCACAGGCGGATCGCTTCCTGTTCCCGGTACTAGAGGAATACAGGGAAGGAGGCAAGGGGATGGGACACACTCACTGTAATATCGGCTCCATCTTTGTTCAATGTTTTTCATCACAAATGCTATACTTCATATTATAAACTGGGTGGTTCGAGCCCTGAATGCTGATTGGCTGAAAGCTGTGGTATATCAGACCATTTACCACGGGTATGACAAAACATTTTTTTTTTAAACGTTTTACTGTTCTAATTACGTTGGTAACCAGTTTATAACAGCATTAAGGCACCTCAGGGATTTGTGGTATATGGCCAATATACCACGGCAAAGGGCTGTGTCCAGGCAATCCGTGTTGCATCGTACGTAACAGCAGCCTTTAGCCGTGGTATATTGGCCATATACCTCACTTCATCGGGCCTTACTGCTTAATTATAAACTGGGTGGTTTGAGTCCTGAATGCTGATTGGCTGACAGCCGTGGTATATCAGACCTTATACCATAGGTATGATAAAATATTATTGTTACTGCTCTAATTACATTGGTAACCAGTTTATAATATCAATAAGGCACCTCTGGAGTTTGTAGTATATGGCCAATATACCATGGCTAAGGGCTGTATCCAGGCACTCCGCAAATACCACACCCTCTCTGGCCTTATTGCTTAAGTAACCCACTCAGACGGATTCTCTCCCTTAACCCCAACTGTGTATGTGAGTGTGTGCGTCTCAGAGGGAGGCTCACCTTGCTGTACCAGTTAAGGCAGGGCTGCACTACATCAGGTTCCTCTATGCCATGCAGCTCAATGTACCAGATACTGAAGTTAAAACTGGGCCCCCAAGACATCAGAGGCACTGAGAGAGACAGAGAGAACAGTCTATAATTTAAATCATCAACTATTTCGCCATTTTGACTTATTTCCATCTCCAGCCGTGTAGCATCCCTTCACTACAATCATTTTCAAGCTGGACAGAGTCTGTACAACACGTAAGCCCAAGCCTTGGGCCCATTCCATTTCCAAACTCACCTATTTTAACAAATCTGCAGGGAAACATCTGTTGGTCGATCTTGTGTTTCAAGGTGAAGGTCTCCTTGTTGTAGTCATTCTTCAGGCCACTGCAGAGGAATAAATATGGTACAGACAATGAGGTAGGTTATTTATACAGTAAAGAATAACACTTCACTGTCCCTCTGCCCTCGCCCATCACCTGGACAGGAGTTCTGTCATGTTCTCTTCACTCATCCCACCAAACACTTTCAACTTCTTCAGGTTGCACACGTGAGTCTTCTCATACTTCCCAAAGGTGATGCTTTGAACGATCGCTGGCCTTTCCATTTTCAACATTAAGTACTGGAGGGAAAATAGAGGGGAGAATCTGATCAGCGGTCTCTCACAATAATTCATAATGCAGTGTCCGATCTATATTATCAACAAATGACACTGCAGTTTTCATTCTACTGCTCTCCGAGCATGTTTCACAACACTGCAGATGGCACAGACCGCAGAGGAGAAATGCTGTGTATACGAGCTGCTGCGCACTCAAACTATGGGACATGTTCACAGGTCATTGGAGTGGTAACTAGCCTGGGCATATCTGCTAGCGACAGGACAGGGCACTGCCCTGAGCCCTCTGGGAGAGAGAGGGGATAGAGCAGCAGAGATGGAACATCGATTAAATCTGTTTCCCGGAAACCAGGCAACCCACAATCCCCGGAGACCCATGTTTCTACAAATCCTGTAGGTTTAAATGGCTGTGTGAGTGAGCAATAACCATCCACTACCAGAGTGCATCTGCTAGGCTTACTAATGGGTCCTCTGATACGGCTCCATCTTCAACAGTTTTGATCAATAATAAGGCAGACATATTGCATCTCATTAGGTTATCGCCTAGGGTACATTTAACACAGAGGGATTACTCCTAGGCTTGGGTATATCGATCTTTCTTTTTCAAAACAGTCCTGTCCAGTCACCTAAAAACATGGATACTTGATAATGAAAAGACCCGTATCTCAATGATTTGTTGATTCTTGTTGCCACAGAAACCATTATAAAACATTTATATGAAAAGACTCCTTCATTTATTGAATAAAGAAAATAAGCTTTGCGGTGGGGTGATTTATGGGGTACGGCTTTATCATTTGTTCAGTTTAATTATTTTCAAGGCTTTACCTCTCCACAACCTCCTTCTCTTTGAAAAGATAAAAGGGGTTGATGAGAGTTCAACATCTTTATAGTGTGAAAAGTTTGACGTAAACAGACACAGTGGAGTTTTGCCTCTGCCACACTTGAATGTCTAGCTTGGGTGGTTAAGACGGACATGCTTAGTTTCCTCTTGCTGCAAAAACAAACTTTCAATTTCCTCTGCCCGTAACCACAAGACAGTCAAACACGCTACGCTGGGCAACATCCTATTCCCAAAAGAGCAAATGCAAGTCATTGGATGCATATTGAAGATGCGTGCGTTGTCAGCTAACACTTCTATGGGGCAGAAGTCCGTGGATCTTATGAGTCTGGATGGCCAGATAGCAGTTTTTGTCATTGCTGGTAGCTATGTGGGGAATCGTAAGTGACTCGTTTCAACTAGTTTAATCTTTTTCTTGGACTATAGTCTTGTTTTGAGGTGTTTTGCCTGATTTCATGTCAATGCTAAAAAGGCTCAAATTCACTAGCTAACTATCCAACAAGTGTAACGATGTACTTGAGACAACATGTGCTCATTGTGCAAATGTATTTATGCTTTCAATAAATGCTGGAGACTAAATATAGTTTACATGTTGTCAACAATCAAAGCCAACGCGGTCTGTTTGGCCCCATAGTTGAACGCTTTTGTTGCTAAACAACCAACCCGTCTATTAGGCGCAACTATTTTGCAGCCACCAGTGAATTGAGAACACAGATGTATGCAACTGGGCACAGACCCTCTACTGAAGAGCCCCATCCCAAGACAGGTAAGGCAGAAGGCATGGAAGGTGTGTGAGTGACAGGTAGGCCTAAGTATGAGACAGGTGTCTATGAGGGCGGGGCACAGCAGACGTTACCTGTGGAGGGTAGTTGCTCTCAGACGACCACCTGGAGGACTGGTCATTGGGTTTGTCCACCAAGATGTTTCTACACACAGAAAGGGAAAGATGGGAGAAAGAACATGTTTCAGCCAACATGCAACCATTTGTTGTGAGCAAAGGGATAGGGTAATATCCATGTAAAAAGGACCCATGAGCACCACATGTGCAGGGAGTTCATAGCAGCATATCAAATTGGGAGTCAAAAAAGCTAACAGTATATTTTGGGGAAATTAAGGCATAGTTATATTTTCAACCATTTTCCATCTTAAAAATAAGGCATAATTACTTTGATTTCTGGTCAAACAGAAGGAAAATGGGTCTTAGATGGATTCTCTGGTACTTTTGTATACTTTTTAGCCAGTAGTTCTGAAAATAGCACTCACGAGGCATAAGGTGGTCCCTGAAAATTGCATACTACGTCACATGTGATGATACTGTATGTGCAACACGTCACGGCTCTCTCACTCACTCTACTGTGCGGGTATCTTGTGTATCTTGCTAGCTGTCTCATATGGCGAGGGGCTGAAGCTCATTGGTTGAACACGAATTGCTAGGGGGCAGACCCACGTGGAGGAAAATGGTGCAGCACAGCTTCCAGAAAAACTGTTCCTTTCGAACTAGGAATTTCGTGGCTAATTGAAGTGAGACAGTGATTCTGCATGTATGAACTAAACATTGACACATCTAGCCCAAAGCAGGAGGTTTAAGTAGTTGCCAAAGTACCGGAGCATGTCTTTAAACAGGTATTAGAAATGCATCAAAACACAATAATATTATTGAAGTTAAGAACTTATATCAACACACATTTAGTTTAGGAGAAATTACTTTCTGTAAGTTTAAAAAACATTGCCTTGTGATTCTGTTACCAAAAACCCACATATCTTTAAGATAGCTTCTAATTTCTCTCCTGGGCTGACATTAACATTTTTTGACAGATTTTATTTTTATTTTTTTTAACTTGTCCGAAAGCTCAAGACCCCCCCCCCCCCCCCCGGAAAATGGTGTTGTATGATGCAAGGACCCACTTCGCAAAATAACATTTCATTATCACTGGTATTGACAATGGAATGCTGCTGCTCTCTGATCCCATGTATTATACAGTACACTGGCGACCTGTCATTCAGGGCAGGTGGGGCAGAGCCTGTTTTGAGACCCACATTTTTTGCATGTTATTGTGTCACATATCAGTTTGCAAACAATGTAAAAAAAAAAAGTGAATAAAACCTCATACAATGCAGGTGTTCAGCCTAGCTCAGTGCTTTCTGTGGTGGTGGGGCAAGCCAGCAGAAAATATGGAATGTTGCACCGTGATTGGCTCAGTGTTCTGTTACTCATGGGGACACTACGTCACCGCCAAGTCTAAGAGTAGAGCTAGAAAATTCAAGCCCCCTGGGTGCTGCCATAGAGTTACATTTGAAGTGCCCATCCAAGAAGGCTCAAGGTCATTGGCCACAGATAAAAGTACATCAAACCACATCTTATCTACAGTAGCTTTGATTGGACTTATTATGTCAACATCATACCTTCAAAATCTTAGCTGGCAATCATCATCATGAATCAAGTCGACAATCTACTGGCAAATCCTTTTTAATCCTTGTCATATGAAGAGAAATAATGAAGAGAAATGATAGATAAAACGTATCGGTGCTCATCGGCTATTGGACATAAACATTACACAACAAGTTGGAAATCGCAAATTCAACAATGAATGGTATAGAAGGAATCAGTGGCTAACTGCAAGCCTTGCAAAGCAATCATTATCCTGCTATTCAGTGGAGTGGCAGTAGGTCCCAAGTCCAAGATTATGGGTCTCTTTACCTAGTTTAAAATTATAAACATTCAACATTGGCCATGCTGTTAATAAACCATGATTTATGCTGCGCCCAAAACAACTTAACCCAGAACTGCAAAATCTGACTTTAGTGAGTTCAAGACTACTGGAAACTCTGGAAAAAACGAGCTACAACTGAGAAATAACGTTTTGAACTTTCATCCAACTCGGAATTGTGAAATTCGGGCCTCTTTCTAGAGCGACGACTTGAAAATCACTGACATCATCATGATTCACAACTCCCCCCCCCCCCCAGAGTTCCCAGTTGTCTTGAAAGCACCATAAATACAGAGAATAACAGACTTTGATGACAAAATTTGCCCAAAAGGACCAACGTGCCACCTTCCTGTTCAAGTGAGCACAGCACAACAAGGTGAGTCCAAAAATGTATTGTACGCTGCTGCGTAAATTATATAATATGTCAGGGAGATATGTATACTGTAGATAAGAAAGTAATACTAAGTGTATGTTGTGTAGTAATCTGTTAGCAGCCCATGTGCCTCACCCTAATAATTTGGTCCATTTCCTCCTATTTCCTACTATTCTGACTTGGTGGTGCACATGTAGCCTATAGCCTGTTTTACAGAAATGTCATCATCATATCTTGTAAGAGCTTTCATTGTCTGCTTATATGCCCCCATTATTTATCCTACGGTTGACTTGGTGTACAGGGAGAATACTGAATTCTGTCACTGCACATTTCAAAAGTGCTGAGCAAATAGTTATACTGGCTACATCTGTCCTAGCTCGCTCATTAATGTCTTAACGGAAATTACGGATTGCCTCTTATCCGCTTGTCGTCCCCTTATGCCATAGTTTGCACATCTCAGTTGTCAGTAGAAAACACATTTGTTTAAGCAAGTCAACCATATCAGCTGTTTTTTTTTTAAAGGCGGTAAATGAGACTGAATGAACTGTTTCGCTGCCAGACAAGGCTCCACTGTTAGCCAGATGTAGCAGTGGTAAGGTGTTGGAACTGCTGTTGGGACAGCTTTATGTAGGTCCTAACAGTTTGTGGACACTGTCACCGTTATAATTAATGTATTGTTTAGTGTTGTGTCTTTGCTGGCATGTATCCCTTGTTTGTTTTTTTGCCCCACCAAGATTTACATGCGAAAATCGCCACTGATACAGCATCTCTTGCCGTTGTGGCCTTAACCAAGGCACTTGCATCTTGAGCTGGCCTTAATGGCCAAGTACTCTTAGAATCTCCAACTGGCACAGACAGAAGAGGACTGGCCGCCCCTCAGAGCCCGGATCCTCCCTAGGTTTCTTCCTAGGTTCCTGCCTTCTAGGAGTTTTTCCAAGCCATCTGCATAGCTGGCTGTTTGGGGTTTTAGGCTGGGTTTCTATAAAAGCACTTTGTGACATCTGCTGATGTAAAAAGGGCTTTATAAATACATTTGATTTAATTTGATTGACTTACCCCCCCAAAGTAAAATACTGCACCGATAGGCTAATGTATAAAACATGTGGTCTGTCAACCCTCCATCTGGAGAGCTACTGGGGTGTCCAGGCTTTTGACACAACCCTGCTCTAACAAACCAGAGTCAGCATATCATGGTCCTGTTGAACAGCTAATATTTTACAATGTGATGTGCTCGAGCAGGGCTGGAGCAAAAGCCTGCACACCCAGTAGCTCTCCTGGAATTTCATGGAGGATGGTTGGCCACCCGGCAACAGAATTACAACCAAATACTTTAAGTTTTTATAAAATAATTCCCTCATTCAATGAACCAGGGATCAAATGGCTAAGGCAGGCACGAGGTAGTGAACTTGTTTATCTATTTGTAAGGTTAAAATATTCAGTGTTCAGGGAAGATCTTGACAGCATAGGAGTTACTTGTCAATTAGGAAATTACAATAATATATATTTTTTTTAAACTGTCATAATTACATGGCCAGTATTGAATAGAGGAGAATCTTAACCAATTTTGAGAGCTTGAGAGACATACGGCTTTACAACCGGAGTATGCAGTATCCCGTATGAACTGCGTGCAGTCCATTTGCGATTATACACGAGTGCCGGTGGAAAGTTATTTTAGGACATCGGACATGACATTAATAAATGCTAATAGCTAAATAGTTAACTAGTGAGATAGTCAATTCAAAACATAGCATAGTTTGGCTGGTTATCTTTATTTTACATGCTGCGCAAATATCTCTCCCGCAATCTCCTCTGACAACCGCCCACTGGCACAGGCAGGTGATGCACACACCATGACTTTTCCAGGATTTTCATTGCTGACCAAAAATCTGCTATAACTGGGTAAATAACTCACTAACTAGAAATTAATATCAACCAATGTGCACACGTGGCTAGGGTCACTTTAAATTTTAAAAAATGCATCTTGTGACTGCATGATTTAAAGACAGCTCGTGCCCGTCAATGCAGGTCTACAATAATTATACTCCGATGCGTTCTGTAGAGATTTGTAGGCCAGTGGCCAACACATCGCATCCGGAGCACACTGATCCAATTCTGATCGGAGTAGACTAATTGTTTGATATTCAGATTTCTTTAACGTTTCCATTCGGGCAACTTAAAATCTATATTCTTCTTGTCCGACTATTTTTATTACTTGCCCCGGACAAGTGGACAAGCGTTAATGTCGAGCCCTGCTCTCCCTCATGAGGGAGGATAATGATAGTTCACAGAAGTAACAAGTGAAGGTAGACCTACCAATTAGGCAAGTTGGTGTTTTTCCTGATATACATTTCGGTTTATGACTTATTAACGGACTAAAACTCGTAATACTGTTACTAAATCAGAGTAGTCACAAACTGCAGTTGGGTCACCTACTGTCCTCCCTTATGTTCAGCTCATTTGTTTTCTTTTTCTGTCATCTGGTTGTCAATGCAAGAGAGTGACAGTCTGGACAACAAAAAGTTGAGTATTGTTCAGTAAAATTCAGTAATGTAGAGAACACTAGAGTACAGTATAATGTACTGTGCGACACTACTGTACTGTAATTTGATGTCTAAACTTGTGAAACATAGAAGTCCATGATTATATCAGATTTGGTTCAGTCTGGACCAACCAAATGTGGTCGTGTTTGGGAGCGGAGCTCATTAGAATAATAGCCAGTGTGTCAAATAATACCTATATATGCAAAGGATGATATTGCATATTTCTACCTTTGTGTAGAATTATGCATTTCTATGTAGTACAGATCAGAGACCAATGATCAGGGTTCAGCGGTATCCAGATATGCCATCCCATCCCGGGATAGACGGTATTACGGTAGCGCACACAACTTATTATGTTTTTTTTTTTCAAACGTAAAAAAAGCCCCAAAGAATGTACTTACCAGATTGCTAACAAGTACTAAGAAATTCTCATAGCGGATGCTAGGTAAATGTTAACGAGCGCATGCAAATATTTACTACTTGGACAGACAACTCAGCTCATAAAGTTATGCAAGTACAAAACAAATATTAGGCAGCAGGGGATTGTCTCTGCTGCTGCTACCAAGAAGCATGATCTTGCAAGCTTAGTTAACATTAGCTATTTAGCAACATTCACAAGTTATGTGGCAAAACCCAGCTGAAGAGAATTTATTTGGCAGATCTTAAATAGTTAACATAATAGTTAAGATATATAGCTGGAAAAGATTAGTAGTGAATTTCATACAAGTGTAACTTGATCAACACACTTAAGTTGCGCTGCAGGAGAGACTCACATTACAAAGCTCCTATTTTGCTGTTGTGCTTCTTTATAAACAAACACACGTGACTGGCTCAAACCACTGTTTTGCGAAACTAGTACTGGTAAGCTTATAATTAAAAAATGATCTAACATGCGAAATGATGAATGCGATCTGCACTATCCATTGCTAGGGCTGGTCGGTATACCGGCATTGATGCACGGACCGGTTTGGGTTTTTACTTTACCTTCTATAACGGTATTTGAATGTTTTTGTTTGTTAAATGTGATACGCAGTGTGTAACGTCCATTTTTATAGTTTATTTCGCTACTTGAGTCATCTTTCGCCACTCTCACTCTCCATGCCACTTTCCACACAGACCAACATTTGCTGTCCCTCGACCACGAGACACTTGCCTTCAGTCTGCATGGTTCATGCAGCATATATTTAATAATTTTAAAAATAATTTTAAATTATAAAGTTTACCAGTACTAGTTCCGCAAAATAGTGGTTTGAGCCAGTCACGTGTGTTTGTTGATTGACGACAACGATGCAGTTGTCTCTTTGCTTATAAATCTACTATCATTTTGTAATTACACAATTAGCTTGTGTTTCTTACATCTGAAAAGAGCTAGTTTGTCTTTTATCAAGTTGTTCCTAAATCTTCCTATGATTGTTAGCTGCTAATGCTAAACGCTAGCCAATAAAATGTACTGAGTAAGAACAAGCGTAATTAGCTATACAGCCTGATAATCAGTGATGGTGTAGACCTAAATCAGCATGTTGTTTGTGCAACAGTACCTTCTAAATTAAAGAGGAATACGCAAAGCAAGAATTCGTTAGCTACATGAAGTAGCTAAGAGAAAATATTCAATGTAGCCAAAGATTATAGGGTCCCCTAGGAAACACCTATCAACACTTTAGTTCCTACCCGGTCAACTCTTCCCTGACATTTTCATTTGTCGTCATGTCAAACACTTTATTAAAAGTGCCCACTATTATATTCTAACTATATAATTAGAATATACATTCTATTTCCATGATTCCAACAGTTAACCTAAGTGTTTTGCTCTAAATTGCATGTAAAATTGCAACATTTGGTTAAAAGTAAGGCCCAGATTGCTTGCCCATATCGTGCAGCCCTACGTGGCAGTGTGGAAATGATCTCAAATGCAAAAACTGATGAAAATCATTACTTTTTGGGGGTTGAAGCTAGAGGTCAACCGATTAATCGGAATGGCCGATTAATTAGGGCCGATTTCAAGTTTTCATAACAATCGGTAATCGGTATTTTTAGCCACCGATTTGCCGATTTAAAAAAAAATATATTTTTTAACTAGGCAAGTCAGTTAAGAACACATTCTTATTTTCAATGACGGCCTAGGAACGGTGGGTTAACTGCCTTGTTCAGGGGCAGAACGACAGATTTTTACCTTGTCAGCTTGGGGATGCAACCTTACGGTTAACTAGTCCAACGCTCTAACCACCTGCTTTACATTGCACTCCACGAGGAGCCTGCCTGTTACACGAATGCAATAAGAAACCTAGGTAAGTTGCTAGCTAGCATTAAACTTGTTTTTATAAGATAATCAATCAATCAATCAATCATAATCACTAGTTAACTACACATGGTTGATGATATTACTAGTTTGTCTAGCCTGTCCTGCGTTGCATATAATCGATGCGCATTCGCGAAAAAGGTCTGTTGTTGCTCCAACTTGTACCTAACCATAAACATCAATGTCTTTCTTAAAATCAATACACAAGTATATATTTTTAAACCTGCATCTTTAGTTAATATTGCCTGCTAACATGAATTTATTTTAACAAGGGAAAATGTGTCACCTCTGCAACAGTCAGGGTATATGCAGCAGTTTGGGCCGCCTGGCTCGTTGCGAACTGTGAAGACTATTTCTTCCTAACAAAGACAGCCGACTTCGCCAAACGGGGGATGATTTAACAAAAGCGCATTTGCGAAAAAAACAATTGTTGCACGACTGTACCTAACCATAAACATCAATGCCTTTCTTAAAATCAATACACAGAAGTATATATTTTTAAAACTGCATATTTAGCTAAAAGAAATCCAGGTTAGCAGGCAATATTAACCAGGTGAAATTGTCACTTCTCTTCCGTTCATTGCACGCAGAGTCAGGGTATATGCAACAGTTTGGGCCGCCTGGCTCATTGCGAACTAATTTGCCAGAATTTTACATAATTATGACATAACATTGAAGGTTGTGCAATGCAACAGGAACATTTAGACTTATGGATGCCACCCGTTACATAAAATAAGGAACGGTTCCGTATTTCACTGAAAGAATAAACGTGATAGTTTCCGGATTCGACCATATTAATGACCTAAGGCTTGTGTTTCTGTGTGTTATTATGTTATAATTAAGTCTATGATTTGATAGAGCAGTCTGACTGAGCGATGGTAGGCAGCAGCAGGCTCGTAAGCATTCATTCAAAATAGCACTTTCGTGCGTTTTGCCAGAAGCCCTTCGCAATGCATTGCGCCGTTTATGACTTCAAGCCTATCAACTCCCAAGATTAGGCTGGTGTAACCGATATGAAATGGCTAGCTAGTTAGCCGGGTGCGCGCTAATAGCGTTTCAAACGTCACTCGCTCTGAGACTTGGAGTAGTTGTTTCCCTTGCTCTACATGGGTAACGCTGCTTCGAAGGTGGCTGTTGTCGATGTGTTCCTGGTTCGAGCCCAGGTAGGAGCGAGGAGAGGGACGGAAGCTATACTGTTACACTGGCAATACTAAAGTGCCTATAAGAACATCCAATAGTCAAAGGTATATGAAATACAAAATCGTATAGAGAGAAATAGTCCTATAATTCCTATAATAACTACAACCTAAAACTTCTTACCTGGGAATATTGAAGACTCATGTTAAAAGGAACCACCAGCTTTCGTATGTTCTCATGTTCTGAGCAAGGAACTTAAACTTTAGCTTTCTTACATGGCACATAATGCACTTTTACTTTCTTCTCCAACACTGTGTTTTTGCATTATTTAAACCAAACATGTTTCATTATTTATTTGAGGCTAAATTGATTTTATTGATGTATTATATTAAGTTAAAATAAGTGTTCATTCAGTATTGTTGTAATTGTCATTATTACAAATAAATAAAACCGTCCGATTAAATCGGTATCGGCTTTGTTGATCCTCCAATAATCGGTATCGAAAAATCAGAATCGGTCGACCTCTAGTTGAAGCTGAATTTAACTGTATAAAACAATCAGAATGGAGAATGGAGAAAGACCCATTGAAATCTCTTAGAATGTACGTGTTGCTACCATAGGGTCACACACTACCCATAAAGCAAATGTAGAACTTTATTATTAAAAAAAAACATACAACACCATCATACCGTAAATTATATATTTTTTAATACTGTGATATATTTTGTCCATATAGCCCAGCCCTACCTAGTGCACAAGTTGACCGGAGGTATTTATATAGCCCTAATATTCAAAGCCCCAAAAACGTCACTTACCAGAATGCTAACAAATACTAAGGAATCATCATAGAGAATGCTAACTATACTGTACAAAAACATAAAAGCAACATGTTAAGTGATCACAGAATTTTTCCATACACACAAAAAGCTTACTTCTCTCAAATTGCGCACAAATTTGTTTACATCCCTGTTAGTGAACATTTCTCCTTTGCCAAGATAATCCATCCCCCTGACAGGTGTGGCATATCAAGAAGCTGATTAAACAGCATGATCATTACACAGGTGGCATGCTGACTGCAGGAATGTCCACCAGAGCTGTTGCCAGATAATTTTATGTTAATTTCTCTACCATAGAGAATTTGGCAATAAGTCCAACCAGCCTCAAAACTGCAGACCAGGTCTAACCAAGCCAGCCCAGTACCTCCACATCTAGCTTCTTAACCTGCGGGATTGTCTGAGACCAGCCTCCCGGATACCTGATGAAACTGAGTATTCCTGTCTGTAATAAAGCTCTTTAGTGGGGGGAAAACTTCCTGTATATAGTCATGTTAACAGCATCACTGTGAGATATGAAATACAAGTGATAGTGCAATCACTACCTATAAAATGTACATGCTAAATTATTAAGTGATGTGCAGTCGTATTCAAGTCCTGATTGGTCAATAAGCTTATTTGACATATAAAAGTGTTATTTAACTTGTTAAATAACTAAATGGACTGTGACTTGAAAGGCGTTCCTAATTTGTTCCGGCATTGGCCAGAGCAAATTAGGCCTACTGATAATGACCTCACGTCCCTCATCATCCAACATGGAATGGTATTGTGAGAGAGGCAGTGATACTACTGTCTTCAAGGCTGCAATTACAAAGGCAGACCAAATCTGGTATTTTTTTCACTAATCGATAAGGACAAATACCCATTAGTGGAAAAAAATATTAGAATTGAGCTGCCTGTGTGAACGCAGCCCAAGAAACATATTTTCAGCCAGTTCCAAGCTAATTAGTGCTGAAAATTGCAATTCCACGCGTTAAAAGAGCGGGATAATAGGGTCCATAAATAGCCGACTGTACAGGCATTTCCTATGGTGTAAGGTTACCCAGCAATGCCATAGAGACAAACTAGCTCGCTACCTAACGTTAGCTAGTTCTCCCTTTGGCTTTGCACGAACGGGTACAGAACAGTCAGACTAAACATGCCTACAAAAAGTGTAGGTGAAAAAAAGTTGCCATCTAGTATGATTAGTTAACTATTTAGCTCATATAAAAAGTCATGAGTGGTTTTGGTTACCAACTAACTTAGTGGTGGTGTTGGCATGCTCGTCTAGTTTGCGAGCTCGCTAACTTAACTAGCTAGCTTTTTTTAAACAACTCGTTAGTACAGCTGTTAGATAGTTACCAGTATCGGCTTTACACTGCATGGCAAAACGTCACACAGTACACAAAAATAATACATTTAGCTGACTATGCGTGCATTTTGTTTACTCGAGTAAATCTAACTAGCTAACGTTATCCCCGTTGCCTAACTGTGGAGTAGTTAGCTCGCAGTCAAGCTAGGCCGTGGAGAGACGATTCGATGCACTGTGGCAGTTAATGAGACCTGCAGCCACGAAAACAAATACATACATGTGGTCAACGTATGTGTGCATTACTCACTCTGGTAAATATGTGGAGGAATAAGAGCTCCATTTAAAAACACTGAAGGAGAGGACTCTGTTCTCTGGAACGACCGCCATCTTGTTGCAGAAAATAACAAGCAGCAAAAGCTCGAGTGACAGCTCTTAAAGAGACAATACACTTTAATTCGATTAATGCGTTTGGTTACATCGGTCAAGTTCAATAATAGAGAAAACTGTTCCAAATACTTATGAGGACATGATATTGATTAGTGACCCTGAAAATGTGCATGGAACACTTGCACCAAGTTATTTCAACTTTCAGACTGCTTCCATTAGTTATGCATTTGGCTTAGTGTGTGTGTGTGTGTGTGTGTGTGTGTGTTATCGTCGCAACAGGTTTCTCCTGACACCTATTTTACCTGCAGAAAAAATATAGTTTATAAACTTTTAGAAGCTATTCAGTATAGGCTTGAGTATAGGCTTGTCTCATATGTGTTGCACATTGAGACACTGAACAGCATCAATAGAATTTAGAATATGTTTGAAATACTGTATCTCTCAAAGATATACAACCGGTATTACCTCACACAAGCAGGACTGATGTTTCCTCCTGTGTTTGGTTTTCCTTATTCATTTTTAACATAGGCCCATATCTTTTAGTTCCCAATGTGTTTCCCACCAAACTCGTGATGATGAGGATATCACAGGATAATAGAGTCACTGCTTCATTCTTATGTCATCTTCCCTGATCTCAGTTCCAGCCTGTAAGTCACAGGGCACATGAATCCTCATCACCCTTTCCAGTCAGCATGAGACAATAACTGACCCCCCCAGACACACACACCTCTCTCTCTCTCTCTCTCTCTCTCTCTCTCTCTCTCTCTCTCTCTCTCTCTCTCTCTCTAACCTATGGGGCAATGACTGTACTGATTCGATCTTGATTTCTTGTTTCTAGTTTTTGATTATTTGTGTGGTTGTTTGACATTTTTCTGCACTGTTAGGAGCTAGTAAGACAAGCATTTTGCTGCACACGTTATAACATCTGCATAACTGTGTATGCAGACCAATAAACTTTGATTCGATTTTTATTTGGTTTACTATTAGGCTATTATATTATTGCAACAACAATAATCTTATTATAAATAAAGCCTCATATAATTGTATATCAATTACTGAAAACAATAATAGCCATGACTTTCTGAGCGTCAACCAGGCTTTGATCATCCCATATTTCGAAAGGACCATCTCCGTGTCAAAGACACCGGTGAATCATCTCCAAGTGGATTACCAGGAAGCTTCTTGATGTAAGAAATGCAAGACAATGTCATTTCTTCTAAGTGCACGAGCAGCACTTGGCACAGGAACCTGTTAATTTACCATAAATGAAGTGGAGGGGCACTTTTTATTCCTGACTTTTTTGTCCAATGCACAGCGGACAAGGGATTATTGAGTGACATTGAGAAGTATAGGCTATATAAAATTATGACTCCTTTTGTAAACTATTCTATTTCATTTTTCACTTACTCAGTTAAGTATTCGAAATTTGGTAAAATTATAGGCTACATGTTTATCATAAAACATATATTAACCTATAGGCCTATGGACCACGAGGTCACTAGACACTGCATTGGTCCTATAATAGCAATAAATGCACCTGCTCCTCTCATTCCTGAGTCATGGTCAAGTTGATGTTATAGCCTACACATGAGCTCATATATGCGGGAAATAACTCACTATGTGAATCTTTTGGAGACTTATACTATTATGTAGGCTAGCTTATATTATATGGGCCAGAACTTGGACGCTGTAGTCTTTATTATGCGATTAATGGCTCATTGCTGTTTTCAGAGCGCAGTGGACTTCCCCCTGCCCATAGTGACTGCGCATGGACTGGATCACGTGGGAGGTCCCTTTAAGTTTCCATTGAAAGGCTTGGCCATGTCACATGATGGTCATGATATAATGAAATAGCAGGAAAACAGAGACGGAGTGTACCCTGAGCTGATAAAAAAAAAAATCTACGCACTCATCTGCAATAACACCCGCGCAATTGCCTCGGAGCAACTGGGGACCAAGTCGGGGACAGTGGCGGTCCAGAATACGTCCCCATCGGACGGGACATGTCTGTCGATTAGCGATTGTACCTGCAGATATTAAGCACTTTTTGAAGGGGAAGATCCCTTGAAAGTGCGTGTTTATTCCATCCATCTACCTGGGAGTGGAATCGGTGCTCATCTCACGTGAGTAAACTTATTTATATAATGTCCCAGATGGTTGATACGCAGCTGGGTAGAGGCACTGTTTCTCTATGCTCTTCTCAGCTGTCATTTCTGCGCGTTACCGCAGGTGCTTTCCGTGCGTTATTTTGGCTTTCTCGTGTTGATACAGCGGAGGAATCGCATTGTGTTCTGTGTTTTCTGTAAGTGCGTGATACGAAAATTCGTATATCTTGTGGCTGAACAGATTTTTTTTTTATTTTCTGCCAGATTTTTGCTCTACAGCTTTGCCAATGTCCGCATTCCAGTTTGTGTTGCGCAGATTGAAGTTGAAGTAAGCTCGACAACTGGGTCTTTGCTTTCTACACATATTTCATAGCCTATTGAATGTATGTTGTTTAAAAAAGAATGCCTATAGGTCGTCCACCTCACCCATATCTTGAAGGATGGCACCGCAACAACACACAGACCGCTGTCTGGTCCAAGGCTAGAAAATACGAGCAAGAAAATGTTTTGTTTAAACTAAAATTGAAGTCGCCACTATAGTCTGATTTTGCGTTGTCGAGACAGGTTATTTGGAGCTTGCATTGACAGTCGAGAGGGCGGCATTTTTATGAGGACGCACTTTCATAACTTGTGATGTTCAGATCTCTCCAATTGTCATCATTACGCAACATTAACAGAACATAACTACTCATCTTTTTGAATTATTGCCGATTGTGATGTAAAATATTGGGTAGAAAAATCATTCATAACCTGGTTAAAGTGTATTTCTGTTAAATAATTGTAAAGTTCTAGAATTAACCGGGTAGCCTTTATATGTCCGATGCATGGAGAACTTTCTACTGTCAAATCGGAAACTGCGTAGCTGTAGGACCGTCCGCATTTGATACATCCTATACCCCCCTGTTAGCCTACAGGTGGGGCCAAATCCATTATCAGCATGTTCTACAATCCCTCTGTCGGACGGGGACGGGATGTTAAGGAAATGTGGCAATAACATGCGACGTCACTGCCTTGTACAATATGTCGGAGTAATGTCAGGGACAAATGAGCGTTCAAAACAGGTAGGAATTCGAAAATCTCAGACTTCAGTGTGTTCATGATAACTGGGAACTCGAAAAAAAACTCTCTGAAAGGGAAAAATCGTTTTGAAAGTTCATCCAACTTGGAATTCCAAGTCGGAATCTCGGGCATATTCATAGACCTTGGATTTACCAACCTGAATATTTTTTTATTTTATTTTATTGAACCTTTATTTAACTAGGCAAGTCAGTTAAGAACAAATTCATATTTGCAATGATTGCCTACCAAAAGGCAAAAGGCACTCCTACAGGATGGGGGCTGGGATATATATTGTAGCGACCCGCACAGACAGTTGTGGGTTATGTGTTAGGGTATTAGTGGGTTGTGTCGTACTTACCAGTGTTCGCGGGGTCATGCCAATCAACTTGCTATCTGCCAATCACGGGAATGCCTGGAATGTTCGGATACCGGGCAGCCTGGTGGTTGGCGGAGTGGCGTGAAGGGGGGTTGGGCAGGGGATGGAGCATTGGAAGTTAAGACCGGGTTTAGCCATTGTTCTCTCTCTTACGTCTGGGCTTCACAAGAGAAGGTCACGGTTCGTTTGTAGGGTACCTTTCATTTATTTGGCGTGGGCTACGGCCAAACAGTAGCCTGTGTTAAGTTGTGTTAATAAACCGTCCATTCGTTAACTCCATCCTCTGTCTGGACAATTGTTCCTTCATGATCTAGTCAGGTCATTACAATATATATATATATATATATATATATATATATATTTTATTATTATTATTATTATTATTTTATTTTTTTTAACTTTAGCCGGCAGCTGTGATATGTGCTGAGAGAAGGACAGTGTACTGTCTAGCCATACTCCTTAAAACAAACTCCAGGGAGGGGCCAGCTGAGTATAAAACTGTATCATCTGCATATAAATGGATTAGAGAGCTTCCTACTGCCTGAGCTATGTTGTTAATGTAAATTGAGAAGAGCGTGGGCCTAGGATTGAGCCTTGGGGTACTCCCTTGGTGACAGGCAGTGGCTGAGACAGCAAATTTTCAGACTTTATACACAGCACTCTTTGAGAGAGGTAGTTACCAAACCAGGCCAAAGACCCCTCAGAGACACCAATACTCCTTAGCCGTCCCACAAGAATGGAATGGTCTACCGTATCAAAAGCTTTGACCAAGTCAATAAAAATAGCAGCACAACATTGCTTAGAATCAAGGGCAATGGAGACATCATTGAGGACCTTTAAGGTTGCAGTGACACATCCATATCCTGAGCAGAAAACAGATTGCATACCAGAGAGAATACCATAGACATCAAGAAGGCCAGTCAGTTGATTATTGACAAGTTTTTCCAACACTTTTGATAAACAGGGCAAAATAGAAAAAGGCCTATAACAGTTGGGATCAGCTTGATCTCTCCCTTTAAATAAAGGACTAACCATGTCTGCCTTCCAAGCAATGGGAACCTCCCCAGAAAGGAGAGACATGTTAAAAAGTCGGAGATAGGCTTGGCGATGATGGGGGCAGCAACCTTTAATGAAGAAAGGGTCTAAACCATCTGACCCAGATGTTTTTTTTGGGCTCAAGTTTCAGGAGCTCCTTTAGCACCACAGATTCAGTGACTGCCTGCACTGAGAAACTTTGTAGCGGGGCAGGGGAAAAGAGGGAGAAGCATTGGGGATAGTCGCATTAGAAGGGGTGGGAGATGAGGAAATGTTGGACGGGCAAGGAGGCATGGCTGAGTCAAATAGGAATCCTGACTTAATGATGTGGTGATTAAAGAACTCAGACATGTGCTTCTTGTCAGTAACAACCACATCATCAACTTTAAGGGACATGGGCAGCTGTGAGGAGGAGGGTTTATTCTCCAGGTCTTTAACCGAATATCACTGACACCATGATTTGACATTGTTGTTTTCCGAGTTCCCAGTTCTCTTGAATACACAAAAAAATACTTGCAACTGACCGCCTTTGGAACGAGCACAGAGCGCGGGAATGCGCATCTCCATCTCCTTTGCACGTATGTGACAAGACCTGGACAGACCAATGGCCAATTGATAGATTGTAACATTGCCCAGGACAACTACATTTTATCATTGTTTTTGAGTGTGTATAAGAAAAGAGCACATCAGTGTAGTCTAAATCTCTATCCATCTCATCCCTTTAAATCTGACAAGGTAACCAACAACCAGGTGTTTACCTCTACATTGAATTCCCTTTATCCACAAAAACTAGCCTAAGAGCCAAAACACAGGTGGCATGAACTCTCCTCCTGTCACAGCAGAGCAGGCTGACATCCCTCTGTACAGTATAAGGAAATATGCTTTTTAGAGATGGGGCTCTCTAACCCAGCACTCTCAGTAAACACAGCCATAGCTGCAGGAAGTAGGGGTGCTGAGGGTGCTGCAGCGCCCTCCTAAAATATCAGAATGAAAAAAAGAAGAAGAATTTAAAAAATAAAATAAAATAGCGCAGCACCCTCAAACTACTTCCCGTGGCTATGAACACAGCTATAAAAATGCTCTCATGTCCTGTCCTGTCAGCAAAACTAGTAAGATAGTAATGTACACATAGCTACATGCCTTTCTCCACTATAGGTTACCTTTTTTTGCTCACAACTCTATGCAGGCTTAAGGCTGTACCTACTGCGGTCCATTGTCCATTTATGACTTTATTTATTGATTGAGTCACTGCCAGCCTGAATCACTTTACATAAAAAGAGGAAGCATTGAAGGACGTGGTAAATTTCACAGGAATCGAGCTCTTTTTCATGTAACACCTTGGGGTGTGTGTGTGTCTGTGTGCATGTCTCTTTGTGTGTGTGTTTTGGTGTAGGTTTCCATTTCTGTGGTATTACAGGTGTGTTATTCTAGAGAAATGTTGATGTATTGTCCTCTTTTAATATGTTTCCTTTAATCTTGTGTTGGACCAGCATTTAATTAATTCTGAGGGATTTTGGTTTTGTTCCTCATGTTCTTGTCAACAAAGTGCCAAATTGGCCAAAATTCTAGACCTCAGCTCAATCTGATAATTCATAATCTAGCTATTGAGCAAATTGAAGAGACTAAATTACTTGGTGTCACCTTGGATAGTAAACTGTCATGGTCAAAATGTATTGGTTCAATTGTTGTGAAGATGGGGAGAGGTCTGTAATTGATAAAGAGATTCTATGCTTTTTGACACCACACCCCACAATGCAAGTCCTGCAGGCTCTAGTTTTATCTTATCTTGATTATTGCACAGTCATATGGTCAGTTGCGGCAAAGAAGGACCTAGAAAAACTGCAGCTGACCCAGAACAGAGCAGCACGTCTTGCTCTTCACTGTAATCAGAGGGCTAATAGCAATACTATGCATGCCAGTCTCTCTTGGCTAAAAGTAGAAACTGAATGCATCACTTCCTGTTTTTAAAAGAAACATTAATGTGTTCAAAATTCCAAATTGTTTGCATAGTCGACATACACACAGAACTGACACACACACTTACCGTACCAGACATGCCACCAGGGGTCATTTCACAGTTCCCAAATCCAGAACAAATTCAAGAAAACGTACAGTATTATAAAGAGCCACGATTGCATGAAACTCCCTTCCATCTCAGATTGCTCAAGTGAACAACAAACCTGGTTTAAAAAAACAGATAAAGCAACACCTCACCACACGCCTCTCCCCTATTTGACCTAGATATTTTATGTGTCTGTACTGTACTGTACTGTACTGTATCGTTCCAGCCATTATTATGAGCCGTCCTCCCATCAGCAGCCTCCACTGATGTACTGATATGTAGGCTATGTGGGATGTTTAAAATGTATGTAGTTCTGTTCTTGAGCTGTTCTTGTCTATTAATATTCTGTATATGTCAGGTTTCATGCTTTATATGGACCCCAGGAAGAGTATTTGCTACTATCGCAACAGCTAATGGGGATCCTAATAAAATACCCCAAATAAACAGTTGTCAACAACAAGCAGAAGAAATGTGAATGAAGCATGTTTGAGTTGAGCAGGGTTGACATTCCAAAGCGTTGAGTGAGATTGAGTGTGTCAGCATAACTCATGTTATTATAGTTGTTATTAGTGGGGATATTCTAACACCCATTTCAAAGGAGAGGTTCAGGGATATAAGCAGTTGTTTCCTCTGGCGGGTGCATGACTTAGCTAAACTATGCGCTGCACTTCACTACAGAGGAAGCAGCAAGATTAGTGACATGTTTAAAATGGCTAGAGTGTCACTCAAGTACTGAAGTGTATTTGTGTGTGTGTGTGTGTGTGTGTGTGTGTGTGTGTGTGTGTGTGTGTGTGTGTGTGTGTCTGGTGTACGTCCATGCTGAAACCGACATCGCAGTCTGCGTCACAGGCCATGTATGAAGTCCAGTGTTGACAGTCTCCCTGTTACAGGCCAAATAGGTCTGTTCTTGTCCATTACAACAAACATACCATTTAATTGAATGATATGTTGTTGTGTTTGTCTTTTAGCCACGGCTGTATTTAAAGTTGAAGCACACAGACAACGCCTGTGTCTGGGTAATTTGCAGCAGACTGCAATTTAATTCCTGTCCTCTTTCCCCTCCCTCTCTTCCTCCCTCTCTTCCTCCCTAACTCCATAAGCCATCACTACTGGTGAGTCAACAGTAGCTCAGCAAATGTTACTTGAAAACACTTGGATTGCAGACTGATGTGAGTACAGAGATCACTGAGGTTGGTGGTTTCACTGTGTGTGGGATGTTGTTGAATTATTGCATTTCCTCCGGCAGGTGTGTTGTACTCAGTGTTGGTGTGTGTTGCTAGTTATACATTCGTCTCTGTATGTATCTGTGTGCCTCTGAGTAGGAGACAGCTGGTTTCTAACCCAGCTGTTAAAGTTTTATTTCCGCTTGGTGCTTGTGGTTGTGATTAACAACTCCCTTGTGTGTGTGTATGTGTGTGTGTGTGTGTGTGTGCGACTGTGTGTGTGTGTGCGCTTATGCAAACGAGCATGGGTGCGCTTGTGTTTACATCTCACAGTGTACTAGGAGGGGAAGTGACGCAGGAAGCAGCAGAAGAACAAGATCTGCAGACATTAGGCTACACTGTTGCAGAGAAACGGAGGGAGAAACGGAGGGAGACAGAGAGGGAGACAGATGGAGAGAGAAACTAGCTGTACGTGCGGCGCTGCTGAAATGCTCCATCATTTGCCTCTGCTCACAAGAAACAGACGTAGACAAGTTTAGTGCGTCTGTTGGAGTGTGCGTCTGTTTGAGTGTGTGTCTATGTTTGATAACAAGATGTTAACCGTAACGTGGCATGGCATTTGTGTATCCAGAGCCCTCCCTGTTCCTGCTCTCAGCAAACTCTACTGTTGCCAGAGCTACAACAGCTCAAACAGAGTTCTAAGTCTCTCTTGAACACTAATCTAGACTGTTCTAGAATGGAAGGGTTTTAGCCCTGAGGTGAGCAGCTGGCTCTAGTCTAGAGCAGGTTGATTCCAGAACCGAGCAGTCTGGTGGATGGGTATGCAGTGTCAGTGTGTCTGGGCTGGCAGAGTTGGCACAGGGGTGTCCTGGGGAGGGTGTGAAATGTAACCTCAGTAGGGTACTGGCAAACGAGGAGAAAACTCCTGCCCGCACCTTTATTTAATGAAAAATGATATGTCTACAAATTGCCTGAAAAGATCTCCCTTATGTAACGTAAGTCGCTCTGGATAAGAGCGTCTGCTAAATGACTTAAATGTAAATGTAAATGTAACAAAGGTTTTCAACCTTTTTTAATTTCCATATCAGTTATTTATCATTCTGACAATAACTGCAGTTGCATTCGGGTCTTTGTCAGTGGGTAAATGTTATGTAAAAATTATAAAACAACTCTGGCAACGCTGTCTAAATGGGTGGGCCCACCAATTAAGCATACTGGAATTTGGATGAGAGAGAGAGGGAGAAAGAGACCGAGAGATGAATAAAGAGAGGTGAAAGAAAGAGCGAGCGAATGAGTGAGAGGGTTGGTTGTCAAGCTGACCGGGAGAGGGGTGGGTTGGGTAGGGAGCGGGATGCATTTTCACACAGCAGTCACATGAGCTGTACTTGGCAGCCGCCATTTGCTTTGATTCTGTCCAGCCAGGGAGAACAAGACGTTCTCATTCCGGAACCCATCCCGGACCCTGGCCTGCCATGAGGAAGTGGAGCAGTCGTTAAAAGAGAGAGCGAGAGAAAGCATGGAGCCTCATTCAACCCAGAGTGAGAGTTAGAGGGGAAGTGCAGAATGCTACGGCTAGCTAAGTAGGCCACAGGCACAGCGACTGTCACATGAACGCTGCTGCAGCGTTAGCCATTCTCTAGTGTATGTGTTGCCACAGAGTGGAAGAAAGAGTTCATCATTTACTGTACATTAGACCTAATGGGGTTGGCTATATATGGAGAAAGACAGAGTGCTTTAGGTAAAGCAGGGCAGTGACTAGCTACGTCAGAGCTTCTAATATCCTGTGAAAGACAAATATCGACAGTCAAACTTAGGTATTTGATTAAAAAAAAGAAAAGGAAAATTCAGATGGCTTCTTGATGACCCCCCCCCACGATCACATGACCCTTGGATCTCAATAACCACTAGATGAAGTGGAAGTACTATTGTTCCCTTATAGATGAAATCCACAGTAGGGGAAACGGTGCCACGGTCCGCCCCACGGCCGTTGTTATTGTTTTTGTTTTGTTGTCAAAGCAGAGCTGGGAAGCGTTGTGCATCATGGTAAAAGCATTCCAGCTTTAAACACTAGTTAATGATCTCTCTAACTCACCTAGTTAAAATACAGAAAAAACCCTGAGAAGAAATCAAATGTTAAGGGATTGTGTCCAGTCAGAGAGGAAAAGGGGAAGCAAGAGGCTCCGTTCCCATCAAAATCTGTCTACGTGAGAATACAGCGATAAGCAGACCAAGTGGGGATTTTTTGTATGGTGGTCTATGAGAGAGATTGGATTTGGATTTGGTCAATAAAATGTTGTATTGCTGATTTGCTAAGTGAGGCTTATTTAATCCAATAAAAGTTTCATAATGTTAAGGTTGTTCCGAATGTATTGATATACATTGAGTGCTCAATACACTAATATTGAGTTTCACCCCCTTTTGCCCTCAATTGCACCCCCTTTTGCCCCACAATTCGTCGGGGCATGGACTCTACACGGTGTCGAAAGCGTTCCACAGGGGTTCTGGCCCATGTTGACTCCAATGCTTCCCACAGCTGTGTCGAGTTGGGTGGTGGACCATTCTTGATACACACAGGAAACTTGAGCGTGAAAAACCCAGCAGCGTTGCAGTTCTTGACACACTCAAACCGGTGCACCTGGCACCTACTACCATACCCCGTTCAAAGGCACTTAAATATTTTGTCTTGCCCATTCACCCTCTGAATGGCACACATACACAATCCATGTCTCAATTGTCTCAAGGCTTAAAAATCCTTCTTAAACCTGTCTCCTCCCCTTTGTCTACATTGATTTGAAGTGACATCAGTAAGGGATCATAGCTTTCACTTGGATTCACCTGGTCAGTCTATGTCATTGAAAGAGCTGGTGTTCCTGATGTTTTGTACACTCAAATATTTGATATCGGAGTTGTCTGTTGTTCACATGAGTATCTGCCAAACAGTGTGCTAGTCTAGTGCGAGAATGTTCCCACCTGATCTCACCTGCTCCCACCTGCCTTTTCACCTTTCTGACAACTACTCCCATTGTTAGGGCAGAGACAAGACCATTTCGACATTATATAGATTATCTCTGGTCCAGTTCTTATCTGAAGTCACAGGAAATGAGGTCATCACTTCACTCTAGTCTAGTGGTGAAACAGCGTCTGCTGCTCCCTGAGTCCCTGCTCAAATTCTCAGCTATCCCTCACCACCCTGACATTCTCTCACCAATCAACAAGTCACACCACTACTGTAAGGAAGATAGCACTATCCCTCTCTTGTGTGAGGATCTAACATCCAGAGAGAGAGAGAGACACACACACACACACACACACACACACACACACACACACACACACACACACACACACACACACACACACACACACACACACACACACTCACACAGTGGGAGAGAGAGGGAACAGGAAAGAGACAGAGCGCAAACAAATAAAGCAACAGATCGATGGAAGCCCATTTTGGGGCCCCTGTTGTCAACAGACTTGTATTTACATTTGGATTTATTCCCTGTTCTGTCTCTGTGAACACCCGTCTCTGAGTGCTACTGCTGCTGCTGCTGGGAGATTTACCCCCAGCCTGTCATCTGTCTTTGTCTGACTGGAGGAGGCCTCTCTCTCTCTGTCTCTGTCTCTCTCTCTCTCTGCTTCTCTCTCTCGCTCGCTCTCACTCTCTCTTTCTATCTCCACGGAGCTGTGTCGTCTCCCAGTGACTATATGAAATGTGATGACTGGGGGGGACTTTGGTTCCCAGTATGAGATGGAAACAGGGTTACATGGGGATAGAAACTGGTACATTGAGGATTAGGATTCCTAGGAAGATGTTTAAAACTCTTGTTCTGGTCTAAATGATGGTGACAGTGGGTCTCTCACTCACTCACTCACTCACTCACTCACTCACTCACTCACTCACTCACTCACTCACTCACTCACACAGGTCGTCAGATCCAGGATCATTACATTCGTCCCACCCATTTCCAGGCGTGACTGGCCTAGATTGATGAGTGACTGGCCTAGATTGATGAAAATGGACCTGGAACACTTACCATTTTAAGACTTCCCTCTGCTTCTACCCAAGCAAGGTTTTCCCCCAAAAGTTCCACTGAGTCTGACCATTTTGTAGTGCATCGAGTCTATGAAATTATATTTGTTTTAGCTTTCCAAAGTTGTTTGATGTTTTGTGCCAAATATATAATGTGGGATAAAGAATATACTTTGTGCGTATATAGTACCAGTCAAAAGTTTGGACACACCTACTCATTCCAGTGTTTTTCTTTATTTGTACTATTTTCTACATTGTAGAATAATAGTGAAGACATCAAAACTATGAAATAACATATGGAATCATGTAGTAACCAAAAAAAGTGTTAAACAAATCAAAATATATTTTATATTCTAGATTCTTCAAAGTAGCCACCCTTTACATTGATGACCCTTCCCCGTAGCTCAGTTGGTAGAGCATGGGGTTTGCAACACCAGGGTTGTGGGTTCGATTCCCACGGGGGGCCAAGTACGAAGAAAAAAAAAAATGTATGAAATGAAAATGAAATGTATGCATTCACTACTGTAAGTCGCTCTGGATAAGAGCGTCTGCTAAAATGACGTAAATGTAAATGTAAATGACAGCTTTGCACACTCTTGGCATTCTCTCAACCAGCTTCATGAGAAAATCACCTGGAATGTATTTCACTTAACAGGTGTGCCTTGTTAAAAGTTAATTTGTGGAATTTCTTGCCTTAAAGCCAATCAGTTGTGTTCTGACAAGGTAGGGGATATACAGAAGATAGTCTTTTACCAAATAGGGCTAAGTCTATATTATGGCATATTATTACATTACATTTACGTCATTTAGCAGACGCTCTTATCCAGAGCGACTTACAAATTGGTGCATTCACCTTAAGATATCCAGTGGAACAACCACTTTACAATAGTATATCTATATCTTTTTTTGGGGGGGGTTAGAAGGATTACTTTATGCTATCCCAGGTATTCCTTAAAGAGGTGGGGTTTCAGGTGTCTCCGGAAGGTGGTGATTGACTCCGCTGTCCTGGCGTCGTGAGGGAGCTTGTTCCACCATTGGGGTGCCAGAGCAGCGAACAGTTTTGACTGGGCTGAGCGGGAACTGTGCTTCCGCAGAGGTAGGGAGGCGAGCAGGCCAGAGGTGGATGAACGCAGTGCCCTTTTTTGGGTGTAGGGACTGATCAGAGCCTGAAGGTACGGAGGTGCCGTTCCCCTCACAGCTCCATAGGCAAGCACCATGGTCTTGTAGCAGATGCCAGCTTCAACTGGAAGCCAGTGGTGTGTGCGGAGGAGCGGCGTGACGTGAGAAAACTTGGGAAGGTTGAACACCAGACGGGCTGCGGTGTTCTGGATGAGTTGTAGGGCTTTAATGGCACAGGCAGGGAGCCCCGCCAGCAGCGAGTTGCAGTAATCCAGACGGGAGATGACAAGTGCCTGGATTAGGACCTGCGCCGCTTCCTGTGTAAGGCAGGGTCGTACTCTGCGAATGTTGTAGAGCAGGAACCTACAGGATCGGGTCACTGCCTTGATGTTAGCGGAGAACGACAGGGTGTTGTCCAGGGTCACGCCAAGGCTCTTAGCACTCTGGGAGGAGGACACAATGGAGTTGTCAACCGTGATGGCGAGATCATGGAACGGGCAGTCCTTCCCCGGGAGGAAGAGCAGCTCCGTCTTGCCGAGGTTCAGCTTGAGGTGGTGATCCATCATCTGATATGTCTGATATGTCTGATATGTCTGCCAGACATGCAGAGATGCGATTCGCCACCTGGTTATCAGAAGGGGGAAAGGAGAAGATTAATTGTGTGTCGTCTGCGTAGCAATGATAGGAGAGACCATGTGAGGATATGACAGAGCCAAGTGACTTGGTGTATAGCGAGAATAGGAGAGGGCCTAGAACTGAGCCCTGGGGGACACCAGTGGTGAGAGCACGTGGTGCGGAGACGGATTCTCGCCACGCCACCTGGTAGGAGCGACCTATCAGGTAGGACGCAAACCAAGAGTGAGCCGCGCCGGAGATGCCCAACTTGGAGAGGGCGGAGAGGAGGATCTGATGGTTCACAGTATCAAAGGCAGCAGATAGGTCTAGAAGGATGAGAGCAGAGGAGAGAGAGTTAGCTTTAGCAGTGCGGAGAGCCTCCGTGACACAGAGAAGAGCAGTCTCAGTTGAATGACTAGTCTTGAAACCTGACTAATTTGGATCAAGAAGGTCATTCTGAGAGAGATAGCAAGAGAGCTGGCCAAGGACGACACGCTCAAGAGTTTTGGAGAGAAAAGAAAGAAGGGATACTAGTCTGTAGTTGTTGACATCGGAGGGATCGAGTGTAGGTTTTTTGAGAAGGGGTGCAACTCTCGCTCTCTTGAAGATGGAAGGGACATAGCCAGCGGTCAAGGATGAGTTGATGGGCGAGGTGAGGTAGGGGAGAAGGTCTCCGGATATGGTCTGGAGAAGAGAGGAGGGGATAGGGTCAAGCGGGCAGGTTGTTGGGCGGGCGGCCATCACAAGTCGCAAGATTTCATCTGGAGAGAGAGGGGAGAAAGAGGTCAAAGCATAGGGTAGGGCAATGTGAGCAGGACCAGCGGTGTCGTTTGACTTAACAAACGAGGATCGGATGTCATCAACCTTCTTTTCAAAATGGTTGACGAAGTCATCCGCAGAGAGGGAGGGGAGGGGGAGGAGGATTCAGGAGGGAGGAGAAGGTGGCAAAGAGCTTCCTAGGGTTAGAGGCAGATGCTTGGAATTTAGAGTGGTAGAAAGTGGCATTAGCAGCAGAAACAGAGGAAGAAAATGTAGAGAGGAGGGAGTGAAAAGATGCCAGGTCCGCAGGGAGGCTAGTTTTCCTCCATTTCCGCTCGGCTGCCCGGAGCCCTGTTCTGTGAGCTCGCAATGAGTCACGCTTGATGGCAAAAACCATCAAGCGCTATGATGAAACTGGCTCTTGTGAGGACCGCCACAGGAAAGGAAGACCCAGAGTTAAAGGAAATTGCAGCCCAAATAAATGCTTTACATAGTTCAAGTAACAGACACGTATAAGGACACCAATAAGAAGAAGAGACTTGGGCCAGGAAACACAAGCAATGGACATTAGACTGGTGGAAATCTGTCCTTTGGTCAGAGGAGTCCAAATTGTAGATTTTGGTTCCAACGGCCGTGTCTCTGTGAGATGCATAGTAGGTGAAAGGATGATCTCTGCATGTGTGGTTCCCGCCGTGAAGCATGGAGGAGGTGTGATGGTGTAGGGGTGCTTTGCTGGTGACACTGGCGGTGATTTATTTAGAATTCAAGGCACACTTAACCAGCATGGCTACCACAGCATTCTGCAGCGATATGCCATCCCATCTGGTTTGCGTTTTTTTTTATTAAACATTTTATTTAACCTTTATTTAACTAGGCAAGTCAGTTAAGAACAAATTCTTATTTTACAATGACGGCCTACCCCGGTCAAACTCTCTGGGCCAATTGTGCGCCACCCTATGGGACTCACGATCATGGCCAGTTGTGATACAGCCTGGGATTGAACCAGGGTCTGTAGTGACACCTCCAGCACTGAGATGCAGTGCCTTGGACCGCTGCACCACTCGGGAGCGTTTAGTAGGACTGTCATTTGTTTTCAACAGGACAATGACCCAGAACACCTCCAGGCTGTGTAAGTGCTATCTGACCAAGAAGGAGAGTGATTGAGTGCTTCATCAGATGACCTGGAAAAGCAGTCAACAAGTGCTCAGCATATGTGGGAACTCTTTCAAGACTGTTGGAAAATCATTACAGGTGAAGTTGGTTAAGAGAATGCCAAGAATGTGTAAAGGTGTCATCAAGGCACAGGGTGTCTACTTTGAAGAATCTAAGATCTAAATATATATTTTGATTTGTTTCACAGCTTTTTAGTTACTACATGATTCCGTGTGTTATTTCATTGTTTTGATGTCTTCACTATTATTCTACAATGTAGAAAATAGTAAAAATAAAGAAAAACCCTTGAATGAGTAGGTGTGTCCAAATGTTTGACTGGTACTGTACATTTTCTATATGTTTTATGTGGAATGAAGAGCTGATTACATTCTATAGGTTGTATCTCTATGGCGCTGACTGTGCTTCTTCCAGACCTTTCTTTAGCTCAAGGACTTTGCTTTGACTCCACGCCAACCAGCGCCAGACACGTAGGTAGCTGTCTGGAAAACACACAGAGTCAGAGCAGCTCAACATCACACACGCACACACACACACACACACACACACACACACACACACACACACACACACACACACACACACACACACACACGCACACACGTACATAGACAAGTGTATATGCAATAAACATTATATTACCAATGTATAATAGTATGTGTGGACAAAAACATGTCACATGTCATGTCACGCACAAAGTCATGTCACATGCTATGTTTACACTGTGTCTGTATCTGTGTGGGTTGAGGAGGAAGTTATTTGTGACTTTGTTCCTGGTGTTGTCATGCCCTTGTTGTCATGCCCCACTGGCCGCCACAGAGCTGGAGCGGGATAGAGCTGGGGACAGGGAGGCAGGGGATCAGAGCTGAGGCAACAACAGACCTCGAGCACTCTGTTCCAGACTTATCAGTCTCATCACTCACAATGACTTGTGTGCGCGTGCATCATCCAATAGATGTGAGTATTACACACTCATAAACACAAACTGACACACTCTGTCCCTCTCTCTCTCTCTCTCTCTCTCCCACTTCCCCCTCTTGTCTTTAACACTTTCCCAAAGGGATGTCTGGTTGTTGAATGCATATAGTTATGTCATCAAAATTCAGCGGAAGAATAAAACACGACGCAACATTGTTGCCCTGATCATACTTATGAGCCAAGGTCATCTTTCTTGTATTATTTATCAGTAATGTTGACTCAAATTTTTCCCCAAATGTATATGTGTTACTGCATCATGCATGGTGATTACTGAATGTGTTCATGCGTACTCTAATAGTCAATTTGACAGCTGTACACTTTATCTCCACTAGGTGTCCCTACCACATCAGCACTGATGCACTTTCTGTTAATCTAGTTTGCTCTGAAATACCGGCTCTGTTGTTCATAACATGTACAAAACATGGTTTTAAATAATGAGTTAAAGAGGTTAGTGCTACTGATCCTCACTTTCTTCAGGTTTCACCCTCCTACTGCCCTGTGTGTGTTCAAAGGAGCACTACACAGACACTCACCATAGAGCCTCACAGTGGAGGTGTCATAATACCCATAAAACCTAGCGGTCAAACAGGTTCCAATTGTTTTTCCACCATTCATCTTTCTCATAGAGGATTTTAGAAACACTTAAAATAAGGGCTATGTTTCGTGCAGGCTTATCATGGCGTGACTTTTTGATAACATGTAAATCTCTCTCGGACAAGATGACTTATCAATATATTCACCTCTATTTACTCTCAGATTCAAAAATGATAATCAGCATCAAAGTAGACATCAAGAAAGACTACAAATCCTTGCAAGCTCCTGCACGTCATCTCTAGCTTACACCTTTTCTAACAGGTATTGTGTAAATTTAAAACTTGCACAAAACAGTTCACAGAATTGTCAATTTAAAGAAATGTAGCCAATTTATTAATTACTGCATTTAGCTAACATTAGATAGTTAATCCAGAGATTCTTAGCTTTGCCTCGATTCGGCAGTCTCGTCCAGATCATGATGGCATCTGTAGTTCTTTATGATAGCCACATTAGCAGCTAATTAGCGTTTCATTTGGGGGGGAGGGGGAACAAGTCACCTTGTCCTAGGGAGATTTACACGGTTATCAAAACGTCACGCCAGAGTAAGCATACACGAAACGCAGCCCTTATTTTAAATGTTTATAAAATTACCTATGAGAAAAATTAATGGTGGAAAAATGATTGGAACCATTTCCCTGTTTGACTGCTAGGTTTCATGGGTATTATGAATCATACTGTGGTACTCTATACACGTGCAGAGTTACCAGGAACTCTACTGTTTTGTGTGTGTGTGTGTGTCCACTGTCTTGCTGTGATGATAAATGGTGATGAATGTTTCTCCTTGCCCCCCGTGTGGGATCCTGCGTTGAAATCAGTGCAAAGTGCATCTGTGGGAGTGGTACATTGCATCGAAGTGTCCTCTCTCTTACACACATAAACACATGTTTGTTTTACTATCCTTGTGGGGACCAAACAGTTGATTCCCATTTAAAATTATATTTTCCTTAACCTCTAAACCTAAACTTAACCCCTAACCTTAACTCCTAACCCAAATTGTAACCCCAACCTTAAACCTAAACCCTACGCCTAAAATATCATTTTTCCTTGTGGGGACTGGTGAAATGTCCCCACTTGTCCGAATGTTCCTTATTTTACAATCCTTATGGGGAACAATAAAACTAAAAAACACACACACGTGGAGAGTGCTGCCCTCAGATCCCCTCTAATGGCATTAGTCAGGCCTCACCAAAGGAGCACAGCTGCTGTTCATTTCAATTAAGAGCATGTCAAGACCAAGTCCCACACGGCGCAGGAGTGAGCTCTGCCTATTTGAGCTCATTTCTTATTTATGAGAGAGAATGCAGGTAATACATAAACATTCTGTTCTCTCTCTCTCTTGCTCGTTCTCTCTCTCTCTCTCTCTTTCTCTCTCTCTCTCTCTCTCTCTCTCTGGATGTTAGATCCTCACACAAGAGAGGGATAGTGCTATCTTCCTTACAGTAGTGGTGTGACTTGTTGATGGGTGATGTCAGGGTGGTGAGGGATAGCTGAGAATTAGAGCAGGGAGCAGCAGACACTGTTTCACCACCAGACTAGTGTGAAGTGATGACCTCATTTCCTGTGACTTCAGATAAGAACTGGACCAGAGATAATCTATATAAGAGATCAGGTGGGAACATTCTAGCACTAGACTAGCACATTGTTAGGGCACATACTCGTGTGAACAACAGACCCATCTCCGATATCAAATATTTCTTCTCAAAGTTTCCAAGATGCCACGTGTGTCCACTAACACTGAGTGTACAAAACATCAGGAACACCAGCTCTTTCAATGACAGACTGACCAGGTGAATCCAGGTGAAAGCTATGACCCCTTACTGATGTCACTTCAAATCAATGTAGACAAAGGGGAGGAGACAAGTTAAAGAAAGATTTTTAAGCTTGAGACAATTGAGACATGAATTGTGTGTGTGTGCCATTCAGAGGGTGAATGGGCAAGACAAAATATTGAAGTACCTTTGAACGGGGTATGGTAGTAGGTGCCAGATGCACTGGTTTGAGTGTGTCAAGAACTGCAACGCTGCTGTGTTTCCCGTGTGTATCAACAATGGTCCACCACCCAAACGACATCCAGCCAACTTGACACAACTGTGGGAAGCATTGGAGTCAACATGGGCCAGAATCCCTGTGGAACACATTCGACACCTTGTAGAGTCCATGCCCCGACGAATTGTGACTGTTCTGAGGGCAAAAAGGTGTACAACTCAATAGTAGGAAGGTGTTCCTAATGTTTTGTACACTGTGTATATCAATACATTCAGAACAACCTTACCATTAGGAAATTTATATTCGATTTAAATAAGCCTCACTTAGCAAATTAGCTGTACACCATTTTATTGACCAAATCCAACACTCTCATAGACCTCCATACAAAAAATCCCTGGTTGGTATGCTTATCGCTATATTCTCACGCAGACAGATTTTGATGGGAGTGGAGTCTCGCTTCGGTTCTTCCTCTCTGACTGGACACAATCACGTAACATTTGATTTCATCTCAAGGTTTTTTTCTGTATTTTAACTAGTTGAGTTTGAGATCATCCAAATAGTTTCAGGACTAGTGTTTAATGGTGAACATTTCATGCCCATTTGTAATATTACAATAACAAGGAAGTTACTGCAAACATCCAACACTGTTTTTTTCCTCCTCTGACATCATTGCATGCGCGATAGAACAGCAGCATATGTAATGCAACAATGAGACAATGTACTGTAATAAAGCTCCCAACTCTCTTGTCTTTACGACCTGTGCTGTGCTGCTGCTCTCACTGTGACTAGGCCTGTTGCTATAGTACCCCACCAACCCTGCTCTATAAATACAGCCCAGACTCAACACTGGGAAGGCATTTCGGTGGATGATATGTAAATAAGCTTTTTCCCTACCCACTCTGTTACCTGGTGTTGGGTTTCAGAACTGATCCAGGGACAATGTTTTTTTTCTGCTCATAGTGCTACATTTTAGGATGGGGATGGAGTTGGGGAAAGGTGCCATATTGTAACCTTCTTGGTGTCACACAGTTACAGTAGGTTCAAAATGCAGTCACTTCCTCATACCATCAGAGTAGAGTAACTTATTAGCTGAAGAGCCTTAGTCATTATGACGCTGCGTTTGTTTGTGGGTGCTCATATTTGTGCTATTTCACACATGTACAAGTGTGTATTAATGTAGTGTGTGTGAAGGGGGTTGCAGACTCCCGCAGACTCCCGTTTATGTGGAACAGTATAGATTTGAAAAGCCATGTATTTTCCTGTCATACTTCCTTCCTCCAGTAATTGATTAAATCAATCAACTTCGTTGTGGCGGGGCAGGGTTTATACTTGCCCGTGAATAAAGGGTTATTGGTCATAAACTGACAACGATAAACTTATGATTTGCTGAGGAACACATATTTGTGTTGGGTATCGCGTGCGTCATTGGCTGATTGCTTCAGGTCTCACTCTCTGATTGGTTCTAAGACTCCGTCTTCAGCTGCATCAACGCCGACGGTCTTCTGACGGAAGCCTGTGATTGGCTGAGAGCCACAGGTCATCCATTCTAACAGGGAGGGACTGAACTTTACACAATGTGTTTCCATAGCAACTGCATGGAGGTCAGTTGCTGGTAAAGCATGCATGAGTCCTTTAGTAATAAACTCTCTTTATAGTGTTTTTTTCTCAGTCACTATTTCTTTCCCTCTCCCTCTCTGTCCTCAGAGCAACAGCAAACATGCCTAAACTAATACAGTCAAACAAGACGAAGAGGAAGAGAGAGAGAGACTGAGGGAGATTATCATCTGGGCAAAAGACTGTCCTCTTCTTGACTCCTCCGTCCTCTTACCTCTGTGACCCGGAAACCGATAATTGGGGGGTGTCAAATCATTAGTAGACGAATGAAGGAGGCTGCTTCCCTCCCTGATTACCAGAAAATGCTCAAGAGTGTCCTTGCGGCAGGTAGTGTGGAAGTGTTTTATAATTTGCCACATCCCCTTTGAATCAGCTGTTGTTTTCTAGAAGAAGAAAAGCAATTACACATTTAAAAACAATATGCTACTTATCCTTTTATCTAAAAAATGTCTTGCCCAACTAGCCATTACTACATTTTTTTAATCAATTTACACATTTATTTTGGGATTGCACCCCTGTAAATGTAATTTGCCTGATGATGCGCGAGTGGAAGAGTGTCTCATTTCATGCAAGCGCATTTGTTTCAACATTTCCTCCCCTCCCATCTTCTCCTCGATTACCTTTGAACTTGTTCAAAAAGAGGCGGGGAGAGAACGGAGGACGGAGGAGTTAGCTAAACCAATAGAGAATCTCCCTGAGGGGGAGACTGAGAAAGTGATGAGTGAAAAGGAGAGTGGGAGAACCGAAAAACAGGGAGGGAAAGAGAGATGCACAGAAAAGAGAGAGAAAAGGAGCCAGGCTTGGCAAACAGAGTGAAGAGGGGAGGCTTTAAAAGAGAGGGATTCCAAAATGATGGCCTTCTTCTCCATTTTACTGGCTTGATCCCAACTTTGTGTACCTTGACCTCGTCTTTATGGCCTATTATTGTGTCCCTGACCCATTGTACAGTGGGGATGTTTAATAAGCACTGGAAGTGAAACCAGGTCACAAAATAGTAGCAGTGTAGTGTGCTGACACTTTGGACTGCATTGTGACCTCCTTCTAAGCCAGAAGAACCATTCATACCCGTTTGTTAGTGTCGACCATTTTCTGGAACCTACTATGGCAAAACAAACCATTTGTTTCCACTGTGTTCCCAATGTGTTCACAGTTTAGTCCTTAGCTATGATAAAGTAATGGAAAGTTTTCAAACAAAGAAACTCTGGAGAGAGAGAGAGAGAGTGATAGGGAGATAAGGAGAGAGGGAATGGAAAAAGTGGTAGGCTGGTATTTGCATCTGTTTGCGGCTTGCGATAATTTTAAACCTTTAAATGATTCATTGTTGTCAGTGTTTGAGGTGGTCGCTTGATATAAACCCTCAAATGGGTGGGGATGATGCTGCATCTCAGGGGTGTAAGCAGTAGAGCAGACGTCATAACAAAGGTGATAACTAAAAGGAGATGATGGCGCCTGCCTGAGGAAGAGCAGCTTGGGTCGTAACAGACCGCGCTGCTGCACCCGTCTGCTGCTGTGTTTGATATAACCATTAGGGATCTGTTTTTCCTAAACACTATGTTTTTACATAGTCTTACAGATTCCTTCTACTTTGCGAAGACCAGGTGGGGACGTTTTCGATGACTACATGAGTTTGGTCTAGAAAAGAACCAGTGTGACAGACACAGAGAGGCTGACATGTTGACTATTTCAGCAGCCGTGTTTCCTGTCTCTAGTGTTGGGGGGTGTTAGTGTGTAGAAGGCCTTTAGACGTGTTTTGTTACTTGTCAAAGGGTGCAAAGGTAACCTCATCTTATTCACCAAAATACCCCCCCCCCCCCTCCTCCTCCACCCCCACTCACCACTATGCAAGATCATTGCTCAAGCTTGTTATTTTACTGCATGTGTCATCAATAGCCCTTTCTATTTTCTATCCCTCCGCTCTCCCCCCTTTCACTCTGCCTCTTAAAGAGACGTTCCTCCTCTCTCTGCCTATCTCCTTTCTCTGCCTCTTTCTCTCTCTCTCTCTGTGGTCAGTTTCCTGTTTGTCTGTTTGTCAGTTAGTCTCTGTTTCAGAATGACCAATTGCGCTGAGAGCCAGTCGTCCATTCTATTTCCTGGAAGAGAGGCTTATGTTGTCTCATAGGAACGGGGGATTTTCTCCACACAACAATCAGCCAGTACATAACCCAATTCTAATTACTGATAGAGACACTGTGACATACTGAATCATAACTGGAGTACTGTAGTGACTGGAATGAATGGACAGAGGTGACTATGTTCACTGTGGTTATACAAGGCCTTTTGGATGATTGTGTCTTGTGCGTGTGTGTGTGCGTGAGGTGCTCCTCTTTTCCATGTGTTGGTTTGTGCCATAATCCATATATACAAAAGTATGTGGACACCCCTTCAAATTAGTGGATTCCTCTACTTCATCCACACCTGACAGGTGAATAAAATCGAGCACACCGCCATGCAATCTCCATAGACAAACATTGGCAGTAGAATGGCCATACTGAAGAGCTCAGTGACTTTCAACATGGCATCCACCTTTCCAACAAGTCAGTTCGTCAAATTTCTGCCCTGATAGAGCTGCCCCGGTCATCTGTAAGTGTTGTTATTGTGAAGTGGAAATGTCTAGGAGCAACAACAGCTCAGCCGTGAAGTGGGAGGCCACAAAAGCTCACAGAACGGGACCGCCAAGTGCTGAAGCGCGTAGCGTGTAAAAATCGTCTGTCCTCGGTTGCAACACTCACTACCAAGTTCCAAACTGCCTCAGGAAGCAACGTCAGCACAAGAACTGTTCGTCGGGAGCTTCATGAAATGGGTTTCCATGGCTGAGCAACTGCACACAAGCCTAAGATCACCATGTTCAATGCCAGTATTTATGCTGCAGTAGTTTATGTGTCGGGGGGCTAGGGTCAGTCTGTTACATCTGGAGTATTCTCTTGTCTTATCCGGTGTCCTGTGTGAATGTAAATATGCTCTCTCTAATTCTCTCTTTCTCTCTTTCTTTCTTTCTCTCGGAGGACCTGAGCCCTAGGACCATGCCTCAGGACTACCTGGCATGATGACTCCTTGCTGTCCCCAGTCCACCTGGCCATGCTGCTGCTCCAGTTTCAACTGTTCTGCCTGCGGCTACGGAACCCTGACCTGTTCACCGGACGTGCTTGTTGCACCCTCGACAACTACTATGATTATTATTATTTGACCATGCTGGTCATTTACGAACATTTTAACATCTTGACCATGTTCTGTTATAATATCCACCCGGCACAGCCAGAAGAGGACTGGCCACCCCTCATAGCCTGGTTCCTCTCTAGGTTTCTTCCTAGGTTTTTGGCCTTTCTCAGGAGTTTTTCCTAGGGAGTTTTTCCCAGCCACCGTGCTTCTTTCACATGCATTGCTTGCTGTTTGTGGTTTTAGGATGGGTTTCTGTACAGCACTTTGAGATTTCAGCTGATGTACGAAGGGCTATATAAATAAATTTGATTTGATTTGATTTGATTTGAAGTGTCGGCTGGAGTGTTCGATGGAGAGTCCGATGGACAAATCTGTGTTTGACGGATGCCAGGAGAACGATACCTGCCCCAATGCATAGTTCCAACTGTAAAGTTTGGTGGAGGAGGAATAATGGTCTGGGGCTGTTTTTCATGGTTTGGGCTAGGCCCCTTAGTTCCAGTGATGGGAAATCTTAACGCTACAGCGTACAATGACATTCTAGACGATTCTGTGCTTCCAACTTTGTGGCAACAGTTTCGGGAAGGCCCTTTCCTCTTTCAGCATGACAATGCCCCCGTGCACAAAGTGAGGTCCATAAAGAAATGGTTTGTCGAGATCAGTATGGAAGAAACCTGCAGAGAGCCCTGACCTCAACCCCATCGAATACCTTTGGGATGAATTGAAACGCCAACTGCGAGCCAGGCCTAATCACCCAACATCAATGCCGGACCCCACTAATGCTCTTGTGGCTGAATAGAAGCACGTCCCGGCAGCAACGTTCCAACATCTAGTGGAAAGCCTTCCCAGAAGAGTGGAGGCAGTCATATCAGCAAAGGGGGGACCAACTCTATATTAATGCCCATGATTTTGGAATGAGATGTTCGACGAGCAGGTGTCCATATACTTTTGGTGATGTAGTGAATGGTTAATGGCTCATGTGCCTCTTAGCGGGAAAAGGCTGTCACCTTGGTGATAAGTTGTGTTCATTCTTGGAAACAAGTCTGGCGGTCTGACATCACCAGAATGGGAGAGACAGAGAGCGGCAGGTAGCCTAGCGGTTAAGAGTGTTTTGGAATGACCGAAAAGTAACCGAATCTCGCGCCGGGCCGTACCCATATCCGCAGCAGGTCTCCAAGGTGAACAGCCTCTGGCATGTTAGAACAAGTCGCTGGTTCGATACCCCAAGTTGGCAAGGTGGAAAAATCTGCTGTTCTGCCCTTGAGCAAGGCAGTTAAGTCCCAACAACCACTGCTCTCCGGGCGCCGTGGATGTCGATTTAAGGCAGCGCCCTGCACAACTCTGATTCAGAGGGGTTGGGTTGAATGCATTCAGTTATGCAAGTGACTAGGTATCTTCCCCCATCCTCCTTCTCAAGTCCCGATCAGATAAAAAACTAATTAGGTTACTTCAGAGGCAAGGGCACTGTATTGCCAGAAGTCAAGCCATTTCATCATATTCATTTCATCATATAATACACACACAGTTACGCACATTTTGCAGTTAATCACAAGATATCGGATCACTAAGCCTCCTTAGGCTGTGGCCTAGTCTCAGTGTGTCTCTTATGGGGCCACTCAATCAGAAACCAAACATTTCTCATATGATGCTCTCATCTCACAGTTGGTAACTAACCATCAAACCACACCAGCACAGTCAATGACAGTTTATTCATTCAATGGGAAAAGTACCTGCTGTCTTTGACAGGGTGAAATTAGTGTGCCAACCAAAAGCATTCAATAGAGTGGAACTGAGACAGCCTTATTCGGCTGTTCTTTCAGATCAAAACACATCATCAACTGTTGAGATTTGAATCAGAGATCAGCACCATTAGTTTCAAACAAACCTCCCTCATTGGTCATTGGTGATGTCTTAGTATTGTGTGTTATAAAAAAATTCTGACATTTTATACACTGCCAGTCAAAAGTTTTAGAACACCTACTCATTCAAGTTTTAGAACACCTACTCTTTATTTGTACTATTTTCTACATTGTAGAATAATAGTGAAGACATCAAAACTATGGAATAACACATATGGAATCATGTAGTAACCAAAAAAGTGTTGGGGCTATTTTACCAAGAAGGAGAGTGATGGAGCGTTGCATCACAATACCCGACCTCAACCAAATTGAAATGGTCTCCACAATACCCGTCCTCAACCAAATTGAAATGGTTTGGGATGAGTCGGACCGCAGAGTGAAGGAAAAGCAGCCAACAAGTGCTCAGCATATTTGGGAACTCCTTCAAGACTGTCTGAAAAGCATTCCAGTTGAAGCTGGTTGAGAGAATGCCAAGAGTGTGCAAAGCTGGCATCAAGGCAAAGAGTGGCTATTTGAATAATCTCAAATATAAAATATGGTTACTAAATTTGGTTACTACATGATTCCATATGTGTTATTTCATAGTCTTGATGTGTTCACTATTATTCTACAATGTAGGAAATAGTACAAGTAAAGAAAAACCCTTGAATGAGTAGGTGTTCTAAAACTTTGACCGGTAGTGTACATAATTTCGGTTTGTTATTGGATGAAGGCATTTCTCAGGAAATTCTTGGAATATAAACCATTTATTATCAGTACTATCTCCTGATGATGTCATACTGTATCCTGTTGCCTCCCTTTTAAGCGAACGTTTCATTTCCTCCTAAACGAAACTCGCCAAACCCTCTGACGGTTGTGCGACCCCACCCTGGTAGGGTCAGTTCAACGATGAGGTTTTGCTCTTTGAGAAGGTCACAAGTGTGGGTCAGACTCCTACTGTACACTGTAGTACAGAAGGCCCTTCACCAAGGTATTGCTATAGCATGAAGCATGTCTGTAGGGATGATAAAGTGCTCTATGTTGTATCTTCATACTTTGTATGTATGGTGTGTTGTAGGGGTTGGTAGCATAGCATGGTCTGCATGTTGTGCAGACCAAAGGGAAGGAGAAATGAGTAAGGAAAGGCAAAGGTGAGATAAGGAGGAGAGGAGAGAAAAGGAGTTGAGATGAGACGATGCCAGCAGGGCAGATTAAGTACAGTATGTTAACCTCCAGCGTTGAGAGGTTTATTGCAGGGCAGGCACTCATACATACTCTCACACTATTAGACGTACAGGGGACAGCGCTGTATCCCAGCCCACAACCCACGTTCTTATCAAATGAATTTGATTGGGCCATGTATCCCCATGAGCTTCAGGTCAGTCTCACACTCCCCTTAGAGAATCAACATTGGACTGGTCAGTGATCCGATGGTGTGAAGGGTACCGAGGAGTTCTAGAAGGTTCTAAAATGAGTTTCTGATTTCACACACTCATGGCTTGACCTCTATCACTCACTCGTTTTCCTGCTTTGTTGTTGTTGTTTGGATATGATGTTAGATTGCATCATCCTCGATCCCTCTACGAAGCACAACATGTTGGGTAACATGATTGACAGGTCACAGAGACACTGCCCTAACATGAGTTGCAATTTAGTTTATATTCATAGGAATCTTACTGCTTGAGACTGTTGACTGTCTGTTGACAGAGATGGTTTCTCACTCTTTGGATGGACTTAGATATCAAGACAGAATGAACAGGTAGTTAAGACATTGCATTATTCCTCCCCTTTGTCTGTGTGGGAGTGAGCAGAGGATGTGTCTTTGTCCTGCTGTCCGTGTGTGCATGTGGGTGCGTGTGCCTGCCTTGGCTGTGTTGTATTAGATGAATCATGCAGTTACCCAGGTCA